>NC_056746.1:794895877-794968377 GCF_019279795.1 Protopterus annectens
GATGTCTGCTGGAATCATAGTCGATTACCTCCAAGGAACCTAGGGGTGTTCCTCAAATATTAGTCTGAGAATAAGTCCTTTATTCAATGCTGTCCTGGGTTATTACCTTTTGAATTTTATAAGGTGGATATCCCATTGAAGAAAAAGCAAAAGACCAAACATATTACTACTTCTCCTAAGGATCCACAGAGTGAATGGCAGTCCTTCACTCAGGTCTTGTTTAGTGCTTTGATAGCATTGAAACCTTCTCAGGGAGTTTCTGTTTCAGGCTCCCCCCAGAACTCTACTCCCCTAAAAAACCCAGAGAACAGGATTCCTCTGAGGAAGAGCTGGATTTGAATGAGGAATCCCTTGGTTATTCTTCTGAGATTCCTTCTCCTTTGGACTATGGATCAGGGGAATCTACCAGTCCTGATACTCCCTTTGAAGAGGTTTCTTTTGGGGACATGATCTCCAGGATAATAAATTTCTTTAAATGGGATTGTGCTTAGGTTTCTGAGGTACATAAAAGGTATTAAAAGATGTTCTTCTATTCTCATGTTGCAGTATTCTTATATGTAGAATCCTCTGCCTCAGGCGACCCGAATGTCTGGCTCATCTACCAAAGCTTAAGGCTGGTTGTTGTCTGGTGCATGGGGAGTCACACTCGAGGCCATAAACTGTGGGACATAAATGTGATATCCGCACACACAGACCTCAGAACTTCTCTGCCTCCGTCGAAAGTCAGCTTGCTTGTTCTTGTTCACGTTACGGAAGGCATAAAAGATAAGTACCCCATTGGGGAATCTTCTTTATTTTAGATGGTGCTTAGGTTTCTGTTTGTCTTTTAATAGCCGATGTTATCTAGGAAGGGAAAATGTAAGGGTGGTTGGCAAATTCCACGCAAAGATACACAGACCTCTGCTTATTCTGCTGAGGTCCGTCCCACGACCATACAACCTGTAAAATCTGTTGGTCGGTCGTCCCTAAGACCTTGCACAGCTGTCTGTTAGCCCTTAAGTTGTTTGTTGAGAACCGGTGACGAAAACGCTTGGCTCTAGGTATGGATCCTGAACCGGCCGAAAGAGATGGTGCTGCCTAAAAAGAAGGCCAAGTTCTCAAGGCCTGGTGCTGCTGCGCCACTGACTTCAGACATCACACCAGTTACCAGTTTAGGGGCTGAGGGACATCTGGAAGAGCTGTCGACTTCTGGGAGTACCATGCCGGAAGAACTGTCAACTTCGGCAAGTACCATGCCGGAAGCCACCCTAGCATCTTCAGTTGGCATGCCCACAGAGGTTTCTGTGACATTGGCCTACGCCGGTGTTGAGGGGGAACTGGGCATGCCCGTACAGCCACCTTCATTTTCCAAACAGGGCACCTCGGCCACAGGCCTGACACCTGACACTAGGCATTCGGCCTCTCAAACTATTTCTAAGACTCCTCCTTTTAAGGAAATCAAAAAAAACAGACATTTGTCTGCCCCAGTGGAAGACCAGCCAGGCTGGCAAACTTTTTCCTATCCTTTTTTCAGGCCTTTATGGTCCTGAGGCCAACAGTCTCACATACTCCTGTTTTGCCTACCCTTAGTCCGAGGTAAACCTCTGCCAGCTCAATCCTTCTTCGTCAGACTCGGGAGGAAGACTCCTCTTCCTCTGAGTCTCCCTTGTACCTCTCAGCTGGCCTCTCCACTGGAATACTGTTCTCCAGATGAGGACTTCTTGGAGGAGACAATCTCCAAAATGAGAGAATACTTCAAGTGGCACTCCACCCAAATGACAGAGGTACAGAAAAGATATTTTGAACTTTTCCAGATGGAGTCTCCCTCTCCCTCTGCTTTTCCCTTGTTGATTCCAGCTTACCTGGATGCCTTTGCTTCTGCATCCAAGATCCCAGAATCCCAATCTCCAGCTCCAAAAAGACCAGATTGGTTCTATAAAGTCCCTGATGATCACAAGTTCCTCATCAAGCCACCCATGGCAGACTAGACTGTCATTGCGGTGGCACCAGACAAGCAATCCAAGTAGATTCCTTCCTCTTCACTGCTGCCATCTGATAAGGACAGTAAAGTTAGTGGTAGACTGGGGAAAACAGATCTACACTTCCTGTACCCTCATCTGTAGGGCCATTAAGTACCAGACTTGCATGGTAAAATATGCTCTAGATGTGCTTTCCCAGACATCTACATTTCTCTCTACTATGCCTGATTCCCCTACAAAGCCCTAAGTGGCTTCTAAGCTTTCCTTAGCAGCACAGGTCGCCAGGTATTCCATAAAATGCAGCTACAATGCTGGTGAAGCCTTAGCCAGATCAGCCACATTTGCCTCTGTATTTCGCAGGTACTCCTGGCTCAGACTTCAGCCCCTCCCAGATGACTTCAAGAACAGGATCCTGGATGCCCCCTGGACTACAAGTTCCTCTTTGGCAAGCAATCTGCTGAACTATTCAAACGTTTGCAGGAGAAAAATAAGGAACTGCAGGACTTGAAGCATCTTCTGGTATCCCCAGTTCCAAAATTCTACAGAAACTACCCTGTCAAACCCAGCTTTGTTAGGAGGTCACCTGCTTCTGACACTTCTTCCTCAAAGCATAGGAAAGGGGCTGGGAAACCCTCGTCCCCTAGGACTACTCCCTCACAATCAACCCCCTGGCACCCCTTTTCAGACGGACCAAACAATGAGGACTGCCTAAATCCCCTCCACCATCTCCCCCTGGCCACTCGCCTCTCTCACTGTGACCTGGCAGGAAAAGCCATTACCAAACGGTATACCCCTTCCACCAAAAAAAAATTCAACTGATACCCCAGGTCATCCAGGATTTATTATCTCAGGGCACCAAAGAGAGGGTTCCAACAGGACAAGAGGGTCAGTGGTTTTACTCCAGGCTCTTTGTGGTCCCAAAAAAGGAGGGCCCATGGAGGCCCATACTGGACCTATCCCTGTTGAACCCTTTCCTGCATGTACCCTCCTTCTGCATGCTGTCCCTACAAACCCTTCTTCCACTTTTGACACCCGGTGCCTTCATGGCCACTTTGGACCTGAAGGAGGCTTATCTCCATGTCCCCATTCACCCAGACTTCAGGAGATTTCTACATTTTGCTGTGCCATCCTTGCACTATCAATTTACTGTCTTGCCCTTTGGTTGGTCTACAGCACCAAGAGTTTTCACAAAGTGTCTAGCCCCAGCAGTAGCCTTCTGCAGAACAAAAGGCATTCATATTTACCCTTACCTAGATGACCTACTCATCCAAGCAGAAGAGGCGAGCAGTCTTCAGGCACACCTATGATTCACTATGTCTCTCCTTCAAGCTCTGGGATTTACTCTGAACATAATGAAGTCCTCTCTCACCCCATCCCAAGACCAGATCATCTTGGATTGCAGAATATGGACGGACTTGATGAAGGCCTTCCTCCCACAAGACAAGGCCACTTCTCTTAACAAACTTCATGCAACATCTACTTCTGGTCACCCACATCTCAGCCAGGGAGTTTTCTACGCCTTCTAGGCCTAATGGCAGCTACTTTTCCAATGCTGCTCATTGCCAGGTTGCACATGAGGAAGTTCCAGTGGTACTGGTCCCTACACAATCACCCCCTGGACTTTCAAGTGCCCTTCCTGCCTTGCCTTTAAAACAAAGTTGGGGTGGTGGATTGTACAAATAAGTCAGAATCCAGGTCTTTCTCTATAGCCCAGCAAGGCAGTCCAATTCATGTACACAGATGCCTCCGATCTGGGATGGGGAGCACCATGAATGGACTCTGGGTACAGGCTCAGTGGGAGCCCTCCCTCCAGAAAAAAACATATCAGTGTGAGGGAAATGACTGCTCTCCTACTAGCCCTAAAGACCGTCAAACTGCTCATACAACCTGGTCCCTGGCAAATCTTCAAAGACAACACCACAGTCATGTGGTATATCAACAAGCAGGGGGTACCATATCTTACTTACTTACTTTGCAGGCTGGCAATACAAGCATGGGAATTGGCCACTCAGTACAATGTAACATTGTAGGCGGTATACATCCTATCACAGGACAACCATCAGGCAGATGCTCTCAGCAGATCTCTTTCTCTAAATCACGAATGGATGTTACACAGGGATGTCTTCTTAGACATTGTCCACCAGTGGGGCAGTCCACAGATGAATTTGTTTGCCTCCTTTCAGAACAGACAACTGCGGCTATTCTGCTCCAGACTCCCCTCACTACTAGCATGGAAATTGGATGCCTTTTCAGTTTCATGGAAGGGCCTGTTCCTATATCCCTTCCCCCTTCCCTCTCATCCAGAGCGACCTGCTGAAAATTCAGCGGGACAAACCAAAAATCTTGCTGGTGACCCCTATTGGCCAAGGCAGCATTGGTTCCCCCTTCTTCTATCTCTTGCCTAGGGCAATCACCACAAGTTGCCTCACAAGGTGGACCTTCTCACACAACAAAAGGGACCTCTCATCCATCCTCATCTGCAAACCCTTAGCCCTACCCTGTGGGTGATAAACTTCTGATCCCTTTCAGACACCTTTACTCGGAGGATGTGCTGTCTGTCCTGCAGGACGCCAGGAAACCTACTACTAGGAGATCTATTTACCAAAGTGGAAAAAATTCTTCAGCTGGTGTCTTCAAAGGCAACTAGACCCCTTCCAGGTGGATGTACCTTTAGTTCTGGCCTATTTGTGTGAGCTCCTAAAATCAGAACTTTCATATTCTATGGTGAAAGTCCATTTGTCAGCCATATCAGCCTGCTTACCCATGGATCCGCCCTTGTTATCGAGATTGGAGGTGAAACTCTTTTTTTTTTTTTTTTTTTTAAAGGGGGTCTCCACATCAGACCACAAAGGAAGGCTATCCCTCCTCCTTGGGACCTGAACTTTGTTCTAGAGAAACTGATCACTGCCCCCTTTGAGCCTGCAGCTTCTGCCACCTTAGAGATGTGCACCTGGAAGACTATCTTGCTAGTAACCCTTATTCCAGCTAGAAGAGTCTGCAAGTGCTCATGGCTACTCCACCCTATACTTATTTTCCACAGGGACAGAGTTTCTCTTCATACTAACCCCTCCTTCATGCTCAAAGTGGTCAACGAAATGTCCCTTAACCAATCTATCCATTTACCCACCTTCTTCCCTTCACCCCAGAATGACCATGAGAGTGTGCTCCATTCTCTGGATGTTCACAGGCAACTGAGGTTTTATCTGGACAAGACTAAGAACATTAGAAAGTCCAACCGACTCTTTGTATCATTTTACTCCAGGGGCGGAAAACTGTATCAAAACAGACTATATCTTCCTGGATCTGTAAAACTGCATCATTCTGTTACTCCTTCCATGGTAAAGACCTACCACGCACAGTCAAAGCCCATTCCACTAGTGCAGTGCCTTCTTCACGGGCGTTCTTCAAAGGCATTGATACAGCCACTATCCTAGACGCAGCCACATAGTCCTCTGTACACACCTTCACCAAGCACTATAAATTGCATAACCTCTCTAGAACCAGGGCAGGATTTGCAAGACCCATCCTCTATGGATTTGTGGAGACTGCTACCTCTTCCTCCACCCCTTTCTCTACATGAGCTGTGTACTCTCCCATATATGAGAATACTGCAATATGAGAATGGAAGGAAATAGATTAGTTGAGTAAAATCTTCATAGATGCCCTTCTTTTCTATGTTGCAGTATTTCTTCCCTCCCTCCTACCCCCCCAGAGGGCCTTTTCCCTGCCTGGATGACTTCCTTCCTTTATCCTTGGACTATTGCCTGACTGGGAAGTCAGTTCTGTGGTCTGTGTATGCGGACGTCACATTTATGGCCCCACGTATGATGTCCTACGCACCAGACAGCAATCAGGCTTAAGCTTTGGTAGAAGAGCCATGCGTTCTGGTCGCCTGAGGTAGAGGATCCCAAATGTGAGAATACTGTAACATGGAAGAGAAGGACAAGATTTTACACAAATAATCTTTGCTGCAAATGGATTCTCCTAAACCTTCTGCTGTCCCTCCTGTTTTGGCTGCCTTGTTGGATGCATTTTCCAATGCTTCAAAGGCTCCAGACTCTCAGCCCTCTGCTTCCAAGAAACCCGATAGATTTTATAGGGTGTCTGAGGACTGTAAATTTTTATACGGCTGTCCTTCTGCTGACCCCTCAAAGGTATCTTTAGCTTCTGACAATCCCTCTCAATTTCTTCCTTCTCCCAAGTTACTGCCCTATGGTAAAGATAGCAGGACCATGGAAAGGCTAGGCAAGAAGGTTTACACCTCTGCTACCTTGGCTTTTAGGGTTGTTACTTATCAAGACCCATGTGTCCAGGTGTTTATTGACTGTTCTATCCCAGGCCTGTTTCTGATCTTCCAGACTCTGGGGGTATAACTTCTGCCCTTTTCCAGTTAGGGACTTCCTCCCAGGTGGCTCATCATTCCATCAAGTGTAGTTATGATCAGTGATAAGGAGGTATTCTTGGCTTTGACTTCAATCTTTGCCTGATGATATTAAGGCTAAGTTGATGGTTGTCCTGTTTGATAGCAAACGCTGGTTTGGTGAAGCTGCTGCTACTATGTTTAAGTTCCTTCAGGATAAGGACAAGGCTTTACAGGAACTTAAATGTGTTTGTTTCTCCTGTGCCTAAATTTATAGAAACTACGCCAATAAAACAGCCTTTGTTTGCAGGCAATCTCGCCCTTCTCCTAAGGGTAAAAATGGTGGCAAGCGGGTTCCTTCTGCTAAGGCTACTCAGACTTCTGTGCCTCAGAAATCTCCTTTTCCAGGTGAACCAGGTGCTGTTTGACTATCCTGTTCTTCCCAGGCACTTTCCTCTTTCTCTCCACCTCTCTCGCGCGCTCTCTCTCTCTCTCTGTCTTCCTTCCTGTTTGGCTACAGATTAAACGGGATTCCTGGGCCCTGCCTGTTATTCGTCAGGGGTATTTCATGGCTTGAAAATCCCTTCCTCCTTTTATGGGTGTTCCTCAGGAACAACTTTCCTCCTTTCCAGGGGTGCTTTGGGACCTATTGACTCAGAGTCCTATTCAAGAGGTGCCTGTGTACCAAAGGAGGAGGGGTTTTTACTCCAGGATGTTTCTAGTACCTAGAAATGAGGGTACTTGGAGACCAGTTCTAGACCTCTCTCATCTAAACACTTTTCTGAAGGTGTCCCCCTTTTGAATGTTGTCCCTTTAGACTATGTTTCTTCTTTCGCTTCCTCAGGCTTAAATGGGGTGTCTGGATCTCAAGGATGCTTATCTCCATATCTCGATCCATCTACTTTACAGGAAGTTTTTACATTTCTCTGTTGCTTCCTGGCATTTTCGGTTCTCTGCTTTACCCATTGGCCTTTCTACTGCCCCAAGGATATTCACCAAATGCCTCGCTCCTGTGAGTGCTTTTTGTAGGCTTCATGGGATCCAAGTTTTTCCTTACTTGGATGAACTACTGTTTCAGGCATCCTCTCCAGAGATCCTTTTGCAAAATCTTCATTTTGCCATTTCCCTTCTGCAAAGCCTAGGGTTCACAATAAACGTCACAAAGTTTTTTCTGATTTCTTCTCAAGACTATATTTTTCTAGGGTGCAGGATCCAGATGGCACATATGCTGGCATCCCTGCCACCTCCCAAGGCCTAGACACTCATTTTCAAATTCTTCTTCCTCTGGCCTCTGTTACAGCCATGGAGTTTCTGAGAGCTTTAGGATTTATGGCATCCACTATCTCTGCTTCCTCTGGTCAAGCTCCACATGAGAAAGTTTTAGTGGTTTCTGAAGTCAGTTTGGCTTCAACCTGCACATCCCCTAGAATTTGTATTTTCTCTCCTACCTTGTCTCAAGAAGGACCTTCACACCAGCAGTTGCTTCTAAATCCAGGGCTCCCTTTTCATCCCCCTCTTCCCTCTCAAGCGCTGTTCATAGATACTTCAGACATGGGATGAATAGCTGCTTTTGGCTCCCTAAAAGTGCAGGGGGGGTATGGTCGCCTCTTCAACAGCAAGAGCACATCAGTGTCAAAGAGATGAGAGCTTGTCTGCTGGTGCTTCAGGCTTTCCATCCTCTTTTCTTCCCAGGACCTCTCAAGGTATTTACAGACGATACCACAGTGATGTGGTATTGTAAACAGATGGGGGAAGGGACAAGATCTTATCATCTTAACCAGTTGGCATTCCAAGTGTGGATTTTGCTAGCCAGTGCCAATGGAATCTTCAGGTAGTTTATATCCTCTCTGGTCAAAACACTGTGGCAGACACTCTAAGCAGGTCCTTAACTCAATCCCATGAATGGATGCTTCACAGGAATGTGTTCTGGATATTGTCCACCAATGAGGTATTCCGCAGGCAGATCTTTTTGCCTCCCCACTGAACAGGCAGCTTCCTCTATTTTGTGCCAGAGTCCCAGGTTCTCTGGTTTGGAAGGTAGACACCCTATCTTTTTTTCTTGGAAGGGGATATTTCTTTACGCTTTTCCTCCCCTTCCCCTCATTCCAAGCATCCTGTTCAGAATTCAGCAGGATGCTACGAAAATCATGCTGGTGACTCCCTTTTGGTTGAGACAGCATTAGTTCCTTCATTGTCTGCATTTAGCCAAGGGCAATCATCACAAGTTACCTCAGAGGGTGGATATGTTCAAACAGGACAAGGAATCTCTCATCCATTCCCTACTTGTCCACTCTTCAGCTGACACCATGGGTGATAGGATTTTGATTCCACATTGACACATTTTTTCTGAGGAGGTGCTTAGGGTCCTGCAGGTACAGGAGACCAGGAAACCCAATACTAGGAATTCCTATTTATCCAAATGGAAGAAGTTTTATGTTTATTGTCTTTCTTGTAACCTGGATCCACTTCTGGTGGATGTTCCTTTGGTTCTCTGTCTTGTCTGTGTGAATTACTCAATGCTGAGTTGGCTTGTTCTTCTGTTACAGCCCACTTATCAGCTGTTTCTGCTCGTCTGCCTTTATCTCCTCCTTTAGCTTCTAGATTTGAGGCTAAGCAGTTCCTTAAAGGCGTCCTTCATACTAGGCCTCCAAGGAAGCCGGTTCCTCCTCCCTTGGATCATAATTTTGTTTTGTAAAAATTGACTTGGGCTCGTTTTGAACCTGCAGCTTCAGCTTCCTTGCAACATTGCTGTTGGAAGACTGTATTTTTGTTAGCCCTTACTTCTGCCAGATGGGTGTCTGAGCTTCAAGCCTTTATGGCTTGTCCTCCTTTTTTGGTGTTTCATAAGGGTGTCCTTATGTATTAATCCTTCTTTTATACCTATATGTAATAGTGGTGAATGAGTTGTCCCTTAATCACTCTATTCATCTGCCTATTTCTTTCCTTCTCTGCAATCTGCCAGTGAGAAAGTGTTGCACATGTTGGATGTGCATAGACAACTCAGATTTTTCTGAGTAAAACTAAGACTATTAGGAAATCTGTTTAGCTTTTTGTTTACTTTTATCCCAGGTCCATGGGATAGGCTGTATCCAAGCAAGCTGTTTCTTCTTGGATCTCTTAAATTATTTCTTTATGTTATTCCTTTCATGGTAAGAACTTTCCTTATTCTTTTAAGGCTCAATCTACTAGAGACATGGCTTCTAGTGCTTTTTTAAAGGGTTTGGATACTAACTCTATTCTTGAGGCAGCTACCTGGACTTCCATGCACACATTTACCAAGCACTATAAGTTGGATGGAATCTCTAAAGCTAGAGCTGGTTTTACTAGGCCATCCTTTGTAGTTTTCTAGAGGGCTCTGCTGGGCCTCCTAAGTTTCTTCTTTAGCTTTGGCACTCTCCGTAATGTAATGAATAGTGCAACAGTGAAATGGAAGGACATATTACAGTGTGTAAAATCTTAACATAATGGTAGATGTCCTTTTCTTCACTGTTGCAGTGTTCACTCCCCCAACCCCCCTGGTCCATTTCCCTTCTGGATGTATTGATTACCTCTCTTTTCCTTGAACTGCTGTTCCTACTGAAGCTCTCAGTTCTGAGGATGGCACATCCAGATGTCACCTTTATGCCCTGTGCTACGTGAGGAGCATAAATATGACGTACGGCGTACCTTTAAGCAACCTAAAGGTTTTGCTATACTGACTGGATGTCGGGCTGCCCTTGACAAAGGATCCCTAATGTAATGTGTGAAGCCCGTGCCTAGCAACCCAGCAATCAAGGAGCCTCAATCCTCACTACTAACACCAGTCAGTTACTCACTCAACAGTGATTGTGATCTGTAAGTACAGTGAATTTTCTTCCATACAGATAAGGCTGAAGTTTCTGCAGTGCCCACACTATGGCTAGACATTCCTTTTCTACAGCTGCATAGCATTCCTCCTTGGGTTGGAGCCTACGACTGAGATAAACCACTGGGTGCTCTTCTCCCTCTGAAGAAACCTGGCTAAGTACAGCCCCCCCCCCACCCCACCCCATGGTTTGAAGCATCCATCTGCACAACAAATTCTTTGCTGTAATCTGGATTGTCACAGAGGATCCTCCTAAAGCTTCCTTAAACTCCTGGGTTGGCTGCTCACATGCTGGGGTCCACCCTACCTTATCTGGCCTGCTCTTCCTTGTCAGGTCTGTGAGGGGAGCAGCTATGGTACTATAACTAGGGATGAACTTTCTGTAGTACCCTGCTGTCCCTAAGAATGCCCTCAGCTGCTTTTGGTAACAGGTGCAGGCTATGCCTGAATGGCTTCCACTTTGTCAGGTTCTGGCCTGATCTTACCACTCCCCACTCTATGTCCCAGGTAGGAGACCTCTGCCATACCCACCTGACATTTGCTGGGCTTAATGGTCAACCCTACCCTCTATAGTCTGCCCAGCACCTCCCTGACATGTTGAAGGTGGTCTTGCCAGGAATGGCTGTAGATGGCCATATCATCTAGGTAAGCATGGACAACCCCTCCTGCCCCTGCTAGGATATAATCTACCAGTCCATGAAAAGGTGCTGGGGCATTTTTCATCCCAAAGGGCATCTTTGTGAACTCATACAAGTCAAAAGGAGTCACAAAGGCCGACTTCTCTCTAGCACTGGGAGTCAAGGGCACCTGCCAGTAACCCTTGGTAAGATCAATAGTTGTAAAATACTTAGCCCCACCCAATTGCTCTAGGGCCTCATCTGTCCTAGGCATGGGGTAAGCATCTGACTCTGTGTGACTATTTAATTTCCTATAGTCCACACACAACCTGGTGCTGCCATCCTTCTTTGGCACCAGCATGACTGGGGAGGCACAGGGACTGTTGGACTCTTGAATTACCCGTAGTTCCAACATTTCTGTATCTCTTCCCTTAGAGTCTGTTTGACTCTCTCAGGCACCCTATAAGGGGCCTGTCTAATAGGCCTTTGGGGTCCTCTTTCCACCTGGTGCTGCACAAGGTGGGTGTACCCTGGTTTCCTAGTGAACATGTCCCCATACTTCTGTAACACTGCTTTAATTTCTCGAAATTTGGTAGGAGCTGCTGGGACATTGCTACCCCTTCCATTGAAGTATCAGTCCGAGCCTCACTGAGGAGACCATTCACCAGATCTCCCTCAGACTCCTCCTGCAAGCCACTGCAAATACTCACCACAAGGGCCTCCCTGTCATAGTAAGATTTCATCATGTTAACATGGTAAAATTTGCACCCCTGCTTCTTGCCTAGCAGTTCCACCATGTAGTTAACACACTTACCTTTCTTACCACCTTGTATGGTCCCTCCGAAGATGCTTGCAGTTTGTTGTCTGACAGGAATGAGAACGATTACCTGCTGCCCCACAGCATAGTCTCTAGCTCGAGCATTCCTGTCATACCACACCTTTTTATGTTGTTGGGCTTCTGCCAGGTTCTTCTGGGCCAAGCCCATGATTTCCCTGAGCATTGTCCTGAGGTTTAGGACATATGCCACAACAGACTCCTTGTGAGATTCACACTCACCTTCCCACTCATCTCAAATTAAATCTAGAGGTCCCCTCACCCTATGCCCATGCAGCAACTCAAAGGGTGAAAAACCTCTGGATTCCTCAGGAACCTCTCTGTAAGCAAACAGATGGGGCAAATATTTGTCCCATTCCCTTTTAAACTTGTCTGCAAATGCCCATAGCATATACTTGATTGTAGAGTTTAATATCTCAATAAGACCATTAGTCTGGGGATGGTAGGGGATGGTCTTCAGGTGCTTCACCCCCACAATACTTCCACAGACAAGCCAGCAGGTCTGACATGAAATTGGCACCTCTGTCAGTCAGTATTTCTTTTGGGAAACCTACCCTGCTGAAAATCTGTAACAAAGCATTTGCCATCTTTTCTGCCTCAATGGAGTTCAGAGCAACAGCCTCAGGGTATCGGGTAGCCTAATCCACTACCACTAGGATGTACTTTTTCCCTGTAGAACTTTGGGTACTCAGAGGCCCCACAATATCCATAGCTACCCTCTGAAATGGCTCCTCAATCACAGGCAAAGGCATCAAAGGAGCTCTCGCCTTGTATCCTGCCTTGCCTACCTTTTGGCACTGCTCACAGGTCCTGCAGCACCCTATTATATCTCTGGAAATTTCAGGCCAATAGAGGTTCTGCATAATGTGTCTCTCTGCATGTTTTATGCCCATATGATCTACAAAGGGAATATCATGGGTTATGGCTAGAAGTGCCAGACGGTAGGCTCTAGGCACTACCAACTGCTGTATTCTCTCACCTTCTAGCACTCCCTCAGAGGTCCACTCTCTATACAGTAACACTTTTGTCCCAGTATACAGACTCCCCCTTCCCTTGAGAATCGGGTGTTTCACTAGCTACCTGATTCAGGCCTTGCAATGCAGGTTCTGAGAGCTGAGCCTGTCTCAGCTCTCTCTGTGTAACCCTTCCCAGCTCTGCTTCCACAGGAAGTTTGGCATCCTCTGACAGTGGTGCCTCACTATCGGCCTGGGTACTACTACTCACCCCTACCTTTGCAGTCACTCTGTCCAAGGGAACATCAGTACCCACAAGCAGCTGTGACTCACATTCAGTCTCATTGCTGCAGCGTAGCTCCCTCCCTGAAGTGACCACATCACCAGTCCTGGCTGCAAGTATGCAGTCTGTATGGGTCGCTCCCAGGCTACCAGACCCACATGCTTGTCTCTTAGCCTGACGTCTGCGTGTAACTGCATAAGCACATGGTACTGCCTCATCCAAATCCTTCCCTATCAGGACATCTTCAGGGTGGTAGTTTGGTACCCTTGTTGTCTCAAGGCAACCTACTATCGGCATTTTGTCTTTCCTACTTACTGGCTATCTCAACTTTTGTTCCCCACCTTGCCTCTGTCGACATCTGTATGCCACATAGCCCCACTGGTTGCATTCAAAACATTTAACCCTAGGTCCTGGACATGTAGCTGGACTAGTGGCTTCCCCTGCTACTGTCAAATTCTGTTGGGGCAGTACTGGGGGTCCCTTTCCTGTGCAGGGATGCTCTGCTTGCTAGATATAGGTCTCCCTTCTTCCCCAGCTCATCTGAAGTAGCATATTGTCTATCAGCTAACCAGATCCTCATATACTCAGGCAAAGTGGTAAGGGTTTGTTCCCTCACCTAAAGGTCTGCCAGCCCTTCAAAAGTGGCAACCTGACATCCACTCACCCACCTATGAAAATACGCGCTCATTCAGCAACATATTCACACGCACTTTCATCTGCCTGGCGTCTATGCTCATGGAACGTTTTCCTATATGTTTCAGGTGCTAGCTTAAAAAATTCTAACAAACCATTCTTAACAGTAGTATAATCAAAATATTCACAATCAGCAAGTTTAGACAGCACAGCTACAGCTTTACCATGGAGTAAGGGGGTCAGGAACTGTACCCAGAGCCTTTGGTCAACATCATACTGTTTACCCTCTCAAACATATGAATGAAACTATCACATTTATCCCCCTCTGTAAACTGTGGAAGAAATTTACTGACCTTTTGTGCTTCTGGGGTCTAGTTACTCCCTTCCCCATTACCTCAATGACTCTAGTGAAGAGTCAGCATCTCCTTTTCATGCTGCCTCTGCCTTTGCTTTTCCTCAGTTTCCAGGCGTAGCAGTTTCTCATTCTCCTCAGCCTGCAACTGTTGCAGTTTCTCATTGTCCTCAATCTCTAGACGCCTCAAGCTCTCTGCTGCTTCTATTTCCACACCCTTGGCCTCCAACTCAAGTTTCTTTAGCTCCAGACGGATTTTCTAAGTCCTCTGTAGAAAGATTGAGCCGTCCAGTCTCTGAGTGTGGTACATTTCCACTGCCAGTCTGATCGTCTTCCTGGTTGCTGTTTTCTGATGCAGCTGTGACCAAAGCTGCAATCATGTCTGCCTTAGTCAGGTTTCCATGCACCAGTCCCCCAGCCTGGCATATCTCAGCCAGCTGGCTCCTTGTCAACTTTCCATACTCCTCTGCTGACATGCTGGCCTGCTCTCCCTGACTAACTAAGCTAACAAAAGAAATAAAACAATTGTGATCTGAACTAAGTCTTCACTGCGTGGCTGATTTAGAGTACAAAAACACCTTCAGTGATCACTGTACACAAGCTGCAGGAATTCACACTACCCACACCACTGCAAGCCAATTAGTATTTGCCAACCAATTAGTATGTGGTGTGGATATCCCACCACTGCCATACAGTTAATATGTGACACCCATGCACTGGCCCAGCAATCAAAGAGCCCTAATCCTCACCACCAGTGAGGGGCGTCCGTATAGGGAAAGGATAATAAATACACACACAGTAAAGTGCAATTTCTCTTAGGAGCACGTAGAGATCGCAGTCAGTCTGGGGCTGGTTTCTCCCTTTCTCTCCAGGTCCCCAATAATACTCCTCCCCACTGTCACAGCTATAGGGTCCAGATCTCAGCCTAATGGGCAAGCTAAAAGCTCCAGCACCCTCTCTGTCCATCCAGTGCTTCGTGTCCCTGCCCAAGTAGCTGACACACACACACACACTTTGAGATAAGTGTTATATACAACCACACAGACATTCTTGGGGAAGGCTGGCACAGGTTCTCCAGCTATGCCCCTTTTACACAGTCTGTACGGTAGTACCACTTGCCACCACCCACTAATATTTATCAGCTACTAAAAGGCCCTTATGAAAGGGTGTCCAGTTTTACTCTGCAATATTATTATCCTAATGGTAAGCGTGACTGAACAGCAATGCTATTGGAGTGGCTTTGTACAATATCCCTAAACACATGCAATGTACTCTTAGAGCTTAAATTATCTCTACACAAAACAGCCACAATTGAAAGGTTTAAAAATATTTAATAATAAAAACACAAGACAATATGTCTTGCTACACATTGCTAGTCAAGAGTTCAGAGATCACAGATAAATACTTAAAATAATACAGTAGAAAAGTTCTGACATTAACACAGAAAAACACTTAGATATAGCTAGGAACTAGGAAGATTAGACTAAGAGAAAACACAGTTCTAAAATAAACTTGCATATAGACACAGGCAAGAGTGCTGGTGAGTTGGATATTCTCAAGACAAATGCTAAATGCTCTGAGTTTCTCTGTCCTTAAATTGATAATACAGTACCACTGATTCATTTCAGATTACACCATTTCTTTCTGGTTCCCAGGCTAACAGAAACTCAGAGGGTAATAGCCCTTTTGATTTTGTAGCTGCTCAGAAAGCCAGAGCAATAAAATAAATTATACATGCAAATTCTAGCAATTAACTCTGATCTCAAAACAATAGCCAGAATTCCTTCATTTAGACATCTTGGCTCCAAGCCCTGAGATCAAAGACAGTCATAAAATGTTTGACTTGCCTTTTTTACAGCAGAGTGCACTGTTGTTACATTTTTGCTGTTCAACATCCAATATAGTCTTTTCACATTTAAGAGAACAATCCTGTGGCTTATATTAATATTTACAAATGACAGAACTGTCTACAAAATTCTATCTAGCTAGGCTGGCAGCCTTCACCTATCTTCACATAATGAATACTGCAACAGCGAAGAGAAGGACATCTACCATTATAGTAAGATTTTGCATAACTGTACTTTATATGTATTGCAAGAGGTATGAAGGAGTCGCCTTCCTAGGTTTAATACTCCACTCATTGATGTCAACATGCTATTTGTGCTGCTTGCGTCTCTCTGCAGGGCTTGGAATGCTACCAAAAATGTCACAAGTTCATATGTAAGTACTTGGCTAGCTGCCCTTGTAGACCAGTTTCCTTTTTTGTGCTTGAATTAACCTATCCCATTTGGTTACAGATTGGCCTTACCCATCCCGTGGCTAATAATTCTATATTACTGCTATTGAGAGTAACTGGGATCATACCATAGGTAGTTTGAGAGGACCCATGCATGGGATAAAGCTTTTAGGAGCTGCTTCTGTCCAGTAGTAGTACAGAAGGCAGTCATGGGCTTGTACAGAAGGCAGTCATGGGCTAAATTTTCTATTTCCCATCCATAGATCCAAGTTGCACTTGAATTTGGACAGGGATGAACTTTGTTTTATGTGGCTGGGGAGTCTTTTCCAGAGCGAGATATACTGCTCCTCCAAACTGTTCTGTTGATGTTGCAGAAGAGGTTTAGATCCCTAGTCTGAGTAGTTGGATGCCATTTGACTTGCTGACATGCGTTTTGGATCGGAGGATGTCTTGTGTGCCAGATACTGGTCACCTCTTAGCAGTCTTTAGGATACCACGTATATTGACAGGGCTTTGATTTGGTCCATGTAGGACATGTAGTTTAGGCCTTGTATCCTTTTAGTAATACATGTCTGTGTGTGTGCCGTTTGTTACATATGTCTGAACAGATATATGCCAAAGGGGGAGTTGCATTCAGTAAATAACGACAACTTCCACAGTTTATATTCCGTGACTGGCCTAATGAGGGCTGAGTGAACGGAATGTCATCAGCGACAGCATTATTTAAATTTGAGTTTTCATCCTTGCAGTAGAATATTGGACAGCCAATGCACAGGATGTCTGGTCAGTTAAGATTTGAATAGTGCATAACGTCAAAAAAATTGCACATGATCTTTAAAAAAGGCTGCCTGCAGTCTTCCTTGGTGGTTCCCCTTCTGGTGGATATCTTAAAGACATTAGAATGACTTGAGAAGCCCCAGCATTGTGGCTGCATTCCTAAGATAGCTGACCACACCTTCTAGTCATCTAGGAAATGGACTTTTTGAGCAGAGAATCTGAAGTTAAATACCATGATTTTGGTAACCAAAACTTGGCAGACCGTCCACCAGATAAGGAATACTGAGACAGAGATGATACTTTTGTGTGCCTGCCATGGCATTTATTGGGATGCTAAATTTATGACCTGCGTATGGTATATTTAAAGGAGGAGTTCACTGATGAAGTTCATCATATGCTTGAGAAACTGATGGGTGGACCTTTAAAAGACCACACACTTATCCCAAGTTATGACTTCTTCCAGTATGATTAAATTGTAGGTAGGTATTCTTTACAGTGCTGTAGAGAGAGTTCTAGAGGGGCAGGACCTATTATTGCCTTCCCAGCAGTTGTAGCTTAGATTGACAGGCTCAGCCAAGGCAGTAAGATGAGTTTTGTAGACTTTATTTCTACCAAACCCAGTGTTTTTGGGAAAAAAAAGTTCAGTAGCATCTATAGAACATGAAGAGGCAGGACAAAACCCTGAAATCTGGGGGCTGTCAAGTCTCAGCCTTCACCATGCATCTTCTGCGGGACAGATTGGAGCCACTACCAGATGGAGTTCAATGATCTATATAGCCAAAGCCTTGGCAGGAGGTTGAAAAAAAAACACATTTGCCATTGCATCTTAGAACGTGATCATGAAGCCAGAGTTAGAAGTTCTCAGGGCTTCCCAGGAGGCTGTGGTCCGCCTAAGGGTGGACATCAGAAGTTCTGCGATCTGGCCAGACTCTTTCACTCTGGAGTCTTTAAGAGATTGCCTGTTTTCCTGTCTCTCAGCTAGGATAAACCTCACCAAAACCTGGTAAAGACATAAAGACACTTCTATTCAAAGAGTATGCTATTCTCTTTGTAGTCTCCCCATTACCATTGCCTGACATCTTACCCCAGCAAAAGAATGCGGCAAAGGAGGAGTTTGTAGGCAAGAGCCAACCAAAAGCTCTTATTCCAGAATTTATGGTGGCTTTAAAAAGACCTCAAATGTCTTTGTGGTTTAAACACCTTTGCCTAAAAGCAACCTTTAAAATGGTCATGATGCAGTCATACCTTCTGAGCTTCTCTGCTTATAGGAGAGAGACTGGATGTGCACTTTAGACATCCAAGATACTAACCTTCATACAATTATAGCATATAAATCTAGGCAATACTTCTGCTTCCAGATGGGAGCTGGTCATTTTGAGTTCCAAACCCTCCCATTCAATCTCACCTGAAATTAGTGTGTTCACCAGATACATGTCTTTCATTCCCAGCAATCTATAATGAGCTGCAACTAAAGTCTTTTCATACCTAGGTAACTGTTTCCTTGTTGCCCCATGAGTTCAGGCTGTGCTGTTATCCTGAGAATATGTGATGTGAAATTATTTAATTTCTTGAGGATAGTAGTCAATCCAGCAAGGTCCCAGTTAGGGTGAAAATAGTCTTACTGACTCTGCACCTTTCAAGACTTCTGTCTTCATGGAGAGATCACCATACATTTCGATAAGATGACAGTGGTGTGGTATGCTGTCATGGAGGTTATTATACTAGAAAGTAACAGACTGCTGATTGGCATTTCAGTCCAACCAATTTCTCATATTCAACCACAGTTAGGAGGAGGCCAGTTTCCTTGCATAAAGACTAAGGCACTGTTTGTTGTTACTCTACAGTTGGTTCTTCAGTCATTCTATGATTTCCAGACTGACCTATTTATGGGGATTGCCTCATTGTGACCTATTCACATCTCCAACGAAAATGTGATGCAACAGTAGCTCGTGTGTGTGTGTGTGTGTGTGTGTGTGTGTGTGAGATTGTTCCAAGGATGGCATTGTGCAGAGTGAACAAGTGCATTTACATCCACTAAAGCTCTTCCAATCCCCCACTGGAAAACTCATCTCAGTAAATTCTCCGTCAAGCTCCTTGCATGTCTTTTCTACTTCCGTTAATTGCTAGCAATGCCTTCCTTTTCATTAAGAAGGTGTAGATCCTTTCTTCTTCACAAACATTTTCTGTATACAAGATGTACAAATCCAAATGGACTGATCTTTGTATTTGTGTAATAAACACATAGGGTCTTAGATCTCCTTTCTTCTTTCATCCTATTAGTATTAGATTAGTTTTTGAAGTCTTTGATTCTGGATTCAGTTATGCATTAAGCAGAATCCACCTTGTGGCCATATGTAGTTTTCATACAGGGTTAGATCCCCCCCCCCCCCCCACACACACACACACACACACACACACCTTTTTCTCCTTGAGGCTTACAGTTTTAGATATTTTTACTTCCCCCTTTGAATTATTGTACCCTGAAATATTTGTCTTGGAAAATGCTGTTTCTGGTAGTGTTTGCATTGCCACAAGGACTTTTGCTGTCCTTGCTCTAATGTCAGATAGCCTAATGTTTTCCTCACAAGCTAGAGTTTCATTTAGAGTAAATTCCTTTATGCCTAAAGTGGCTATAGAGATGAGTGTTAGTTCAGAAGTTCAGTCTACCCATTTTATTCCTTTAATACACAAAGTTGAAGCTGTTCTGTTGCACATATGTCCACAGACAACTTGGAATTTACAAGTAAAGACATTTGCAAAGAAGACAAACAATCCTGCTTGCTAAATCAAGATAACATCAGAATGTATACAGATTTATTCTTTGTATGTAGTTATCTATCAGCATTCAGCTTTGTCATGCTGAACATGGAAGACCTCTTTACGTGGTACCCAAAGGCCATTCCACTAGAGCAAAAACAGTGGGCCATATTCCAAAAGTGTTGCTCTCATTGTAAGGGACTTACTCGTGTAAGCCTTCCGAGATTCTGAAAGAATTGTTCTCTGTATAATTGACTCACTTTGGTATAAGGCCTGTCTATAAACAGGCTTCCACCGGTGGCCAGATTCAAAAACACTTGCTCTCAGTGTAAGTGATTTACTCTTGGGTAATCCTAACCAGATTCTAAAAGAATTTTTATTCTCTGTGTAAGTGACTAACTTCTGAGTAAAGCCCATCTATAAACAGACGTACATCGGGAGCAGGATTCCAAAAGAGCTGCTGTCAGTGTAAGTGACTTACTCTGGTGTAATACAGTGGAGTAAGTCACTTACACTAAGAGCAAATCTTTTGAAATCTGGCCCTGTGTCTGTACTGATCTTTTTTTTCACATCATATATGTGCCACAGTTACCTGATCTTCCCTCACTACTGTTGCAAAGCACTGTAAGCTGGTTGTAATTAGATTGTTTGTGGCCATAGTAATAATGGGTATGTTACCATAAGTAGGACCACCAAGAACAATTTGTTCATAGGTTCATACTAGGCTATCTGCCCTAGGGCATTTATAAGCCTAGCCAGAGTTGTGTGGCTTTCACCACCCCTTAGGTTGAAGAATACTATACCCATAAGTTTGCCGTGCCTCTGTCCAGCAGTGATACAGAGATGATCCCCGGGGTAAACCTACTATCTCCCACCCACTGGTCAAGATTCCTCTTGAACAGAGCCAGCGAGGTGCTCTGTCTCACATGGACCGGGATTCTGTTCCACAGCATAGGGAGTCTCTGGGTGATGAATCTGTCCCTCCAGCACGTCCTATTTATATCCGTGTTGAGGTTTAAGTCTCTTGCTCTTGTGGCTCTGGTGGATTTGGATTTTTTGAGGTGGAGCATGTCCATTAATTCCGGGTTGGACATGGCCTTGTATGTCAGGCACAGGTCACCTCTGAGCAGACGGTATGTGACTGAATAGAGCTGGAGTTTCTTCAGTCGGGCAGCATATGGCATATTTTTGAGCCCCTTTATCCTTTTGGTGAGGAACTTTTGGGGTCTTTCCAATTGCTGCAGGTGTCTGGTAAGATACATTCCGAATGGGGCATTGTACTTGATCATTGGTCTGATAAGTGAAGAGTACAGGGGAACAATGACCTCCCTTGATCTGGATGTGAATCCCTTCATAATCAGGTGGGCAATGTAGAAGGTCCTCCTAACCACTTTGGCAATGTGAGTGTCAAAAGAAAGGTTACCTTCAACTTGGGTCCCCATGTCCCTGATAACCTCTTCTGTGCTTAATGGATTGCCACCTATGTGGTAACTTGGGGTTACCTTGTTTTTACCAAAGGGTATGACTATACATTTTTTGGCGTTTAGCTTAAGGCCATGGCTTTGGCACCAGTTATCCGTTTCTATGAGACCTCTCTGAAGGATATCTGTGTCTGATGGATTTTCAACTATGGCGCCCAGTTTGCAGTCATCTGCAAACTTCGTCAGCCACAATCCTCCTATGTTTGCCTGCACTTCTGAAAAGTAGATGCCGAACAAGAGGGGGCCCAGGACTGAGCCCTGTGGGACACCGCTTGTGACCGGCCTGGAGTCTGACATGGCACCAGCAACTCTAACCCTGTGGGTTCTGTCCTTGAGCCAGTTTGCAACCCATCTTGTGACATATGGGTTTACATTTAAGCTGGTGAGCTTTTCTATGATACCCGAGTGGGGTATTGTGTCGAAAGCTTTTGCAAGGTCAAGATAGGCTGTGTGAACTGCCTTACCCTCATCAATGGCCTTGGTGACTGTTTCAAAAGTCGACCAAGTTCAAGAGGCATGATCTGCCCTTGACAAAGCCGAATTGGGTAGGATCCAATGTCTGTAGGTCCCCTATGTCTTTATTTATGAGTTCCATTATGATCCTCTCCATAGCTTTGCAGACCAGGCTTGTTAAGCTTATGGGGCGGTAATTACCAGGGTCCGTAGAAGCACCGCCTTTGTGGAGTGGGACCACAGTTGCCGTACGCCACTCTTTGGGTACGTATCCTGTGGTAAGGCTATGATTAAACAGCAGCCTTATGTGTGGGTTTAGTTCCTCATTGAGTTCGTGTAGCACACAGCCGGGGACACCATCCGGTCCCATTGATGCTGTGTTTTTAGCTTTAGAGAGAGCAGCTGTCACCTGGGCATTTGAGATGATTGGGAGGCTACACTCTGCTGGGATAGATATTTCTCCTTTTGGGGGGGGAGGGAGGGGAGAAATTTGCACTGAACCTGTCTGCTAGTATGTTTGCAATGTCTGTGGGTTCAGTGATTTTTGTATCATTTTGGACTAATTCTGAGCATATCTGGGAGTTTCCACCCAGATTTCTAACATAGCTAAAGAAGACCTTATGATTGTCTTTTGAGTCCTTGGCGATTTTTCTCTCAAAGTTGGCCTTGGATGATTTTATGAGTGATCGTAGTTTTTTACTAGTATTGATCAGAGATGTCTTCCCTTTTAGGGATTTTGCTCTATCTTGTAGTAGCTTTCTCCTCTTGTTGTAAAGTTTGTTTATGGCTGGGGTCCACCAGATCGGGCGCTTGCCTTTGGTGGAAAGGGTCTTGATTTTATTTGGGATTGCTTGATCCATGAAATCCTGGAGGTGCTCGTAGAAAGCATTTGTAAGGGATTCAGCAGTGTGGGTTGTGGTTTCCAATGGCTCAGGGGCCTTGAAGGATACCACACCAGTCTTAAGAAGTGTGAAGTTGGCTTTTGAGAAGTTCTTCACTGTGGTCTTTTTTGTTAGGGGTGGGGGTGGGATGTGGCTCTCCAGTGAGATTAGTTTATGGTCTGATCTCACCAATGAGAGATATACTTCCGGTGTGGAGCATTTTGTCCCCATGTTTGTGATGATCAGGTCTAGTATATTTTCACCTCTTGTGGGAATGGTGACAAGTTGTTCCCTAGCATTTGAGTTTATGAACTCCAGGAACCTTTGGGCTAGGGTATTGGGGCTTGAGTAATGTTCCCAGTCTCTGTTTGGGTAGTTGAAGTCACCCAATATGATGGTGTTTGGAGAGATATTTATACTCTCCAGTGTCTTCAGGAAGGCTGTGTGGGGTTCCTGAGTTTGAGAGGGTGGCCTGTAACATGCTACAAACTGTAGAGCAGTTTTGTCTATGGTTAATTGCACCTGAATGGTCTCTGATGCTTCATGAGTTGCCACCAGCCTGGAGGTGTGGGTATCCTTGATGAATATGGATACACCCCCTCCTTTTGTAGTACGGTCCAGGTTTTGGGGCCGGAACGCATGATATGAGGTAAAACCTGATAGTGCCGGGGTGCTCTCAGGAGCCTTGAACCAGGTTTCAGTCACAGCACAGACATCGATGTTCTCCATACTGAGGAGGGCTTCGAGGGCGTGCATCAGATTTAGACTTCTGGCATTGAGCAGCATTACCCTTAGTTTTTTTCCATTATTGTTTTCTAGGGCGGTGGGTTTAGAATTTGAGCCTTGTCTAAAAAAGGCACTATGGGGGTGGCAAGAGCCTTTGCCAATATCCGGAAACCCAGGGGTGACAGGTGCAAGCCGTCCCTTGCGAAGCAGCGTGGCTTGTCAAGCATGTCATTCCAGGCAGACAGACATTGGATCCCTTTAGAATGACACCAGAAATTAAGCCAATTATTAAAACTGATCATTTTGTCTCTGTATTTTGGCATCATTCTTGGTGAAGGTAGGATACTGCTCAGGGTCAGGGTCATACCAACCTGGGCTACATAATCTGAGAGCTCCTCTATGTCTCTTTTCATGTAGTCCAGGGAGGTACGTCTCAGGTCATTCACACCGGCATGGCCAATGACTGAGTCATACTTGTACTTGCTGTGGAGTGACCTGAGTGCTTGTGTTATGTGGTGGATTCTAGCGCCCGACAGGCAGCTTACTGTGACCCTCTCCTTGTTCAGTCTGGTGAGTGGGACGTCAGTGTGTCTGACTATGGAGTCACCTATGACAAGTGTGTCTGGCATTGTGTTTGGCCTTAAGGGCTGTGACT
Source organism: Protopterus annectens (assembly GCF_019279795.1). NCBI lineage: Eukaryota > Metazoa > Chordata > Ceratodontiformes > Protopteridae > Protopterus > Protopterus annectens. The sequence continues at coordinate 794,919,679 of NC_056746.1, forward strand.
GATTTGCACACTGACTTTGTGATCTATGTGTTGCTTGTGTTATGTCATGAGGTGGCAGTTGTTTGGGTGTCTGCTTTGGAGGCCTCTGCTGTTTTGGTAGATTTTGATCAGTGCCTCCGAGTATGTCTTTGTGTGTTTATGTGTTTGATTTGTAGTTGTGATAGTTCTGTGTGAGACTGGGTTTATGGTGTGTGTGGTTACCTTCTCCTCCTGTCTGGTTTTGCCAGTCCTGAGTTGAGAGAGCTCAGCCTCCAGTTTGGCTATATAGTTGCATCTCTTGCATGTATTTGTGTTTTGTGGGAGGAGGAGAGGGTTGTCTGTGTACATGAGGCAATTGTAACATTGCCTCAATATTCCCAGATTCACCAGCTGAGCAGGAGAGGACGTTAGCAACTGACCCTTTGACATGCTAGAAGAAATGAAAAAGTTTGCTGTGTAACTGAGTCAGAAAGGACCTATAGGGAAGTGGGTACTCAAGGGGGTTTTAAGCTAGTGAAGTACTTTGTATAATATAGAAGTGCTTTACCTGACTAAAAAATGCTTTAGGAACAAGTGCTGAGCTTTGCAGATAGAGAATAGACTGTTTAGATTACAAGTGCAGCAGTTCTAAGGGAAAAAATGAAGAGCAGACTTTACGGAGCCAGAAATACTTTAACCGGCGCTGCCCGATGGTGCTCTAGTGGCAACTCCACACTAAATGCAGAAAAGGCAATAAGTCAGTAGTACAGGCTAGCACACTTTAGTGGGCAGCCAAACAATTAAGTTAAACAGCAAAACAAACACTTTTCGACTTGAATTAGACTAATTTCGACTAAAATGTACTTTTAAGTGCAGATAATAAAAAATGCAGTAAATACCTATGAAAACAGTTAAAGCTTGCTCTAGGTAAGCAGTAGAAGGTAAAACAAATATAAAAAACAGCAGGATACTTAATCAGGAAAGCAGTCGCTTTTTTTCAGTTCTCTGTAGCCAGGAAGACTCAACAGGACCACGTGGAGCTGTGTCTGAGCAATATGGCTTCAAAAAATGCCAGAGGCAGATTTTAACCAGGGAACTTCAAAAGAGCTAGAAATGGTCCAAAATGACCAATTACTACAGCTTCTTGTGCTGAGGTCACTTCCCTCAAGGACAGGTAGGCTATTCAAGGCTCCCCACTCCCACTGGTGAGCTAAGAAACTTCCTTCTATCCAAGTAAGGCAATGGACAACACAGGAACTACAACACAGCCCAGGATAGCAACGCCTGTAAACTGGTCCAACTAGTTTAGGAGAGGCAGGAAAACAAGGAATATTTTTTTTTTTTTTTTTTTTGTTTTTAAATAGAAACACAGAAATGCAGAAAAGGCAATAAGTCAGTAGTACAGGCTAGCACACTTTAGTGGGCAACCAAACAATTAAATTAAACAGCAAACAAACACTTTTCGACTTGAATTAGACTAATTTCGACTAAAATGTACTTTTAAGTGCAGATAATAAAAAATGCAGTAAATAACTATGAAAACAGTTAAAGCTTGCTGTAGGTAAGCAGTAGAAGGTAAAACAAATATAAAAAAACAGCAGGATACTTAATCAGGAAAGCAGTCGCTTTTTTTTCAGTTCTGTGTAGCCAGGAAGACTCAACAGGACCACGTGGAGCTGTGTCTGAGCAATATGGCTTCAAAAAAATGCCAGAGGCAGATTTTAACCAGTTTGTCTCTGTCCTGCTGTTAATAGAAGATGCACCTTCTCTTACCCATTCCAAAGTTAATCTGTGTGAAGAGGCGGAACCATCATTTGCCGCATACCAGCCATCTTCTCCAGCCTTTGAGTCTCAAGCATTCAATCATTCATTTATTCACTTACCCACTTAATTCAGTATTTGGTTCCAGGGGAGACAGAACATGCCTTGGCACTTTGTAGGTGCAAGACATAGAGACACATATTGAAAGGGGGCCAGCCTTCTGTGTTCTGCAACAGGCTAACTCAATATGCACATTTGGGGACAGTTTAGTCAGTCACTAATTCACCTGCCGCACAAGTATGGGATATGGAAAGAAGCTGGAACACTGCAAAAACACATGCAGGCACAGGGAGGGATGTGCAGATTCCACAAAAATCACCTCAGCCAAGACCTGAACTGGAGAACCAAGCTCTGTACAACAGCAGCAATAACCTCTTTAACAGCTTCACCAGTGTGCCCCCTGTCTCAAGTCTCTGTTTAATATTTCAGACATCTTCACATCATATCTCATATGACATGGCTTGCATTTGACACTTTTGTATGTTCTAGAATGGGAAGAGAACTTACAGCCTAGGAATGTTTTACTTGCTTGAGTGGCCCACATTTGAGCTGCATCTTGTACAAGTGTATCCTACAAAGTGTGCAGGTGTCTGAAAGTACTTAATGTCTGGGCCACAGGTTTTATGAGCTAGTGGCCTTGAATGAAGATGGGCATTTTGGTATTGTTACAGCTGATGAAACATATGTTATGTAAGCCTACTTGCTGACATGAGCTAAAGAGTGAATAGAGGAATCAAATGAGTAGGCACTCTTTAGTCAGTGGAATGACAGTTAAAGGAAGTTAACGAACAAGAGATCAAGCATAAAGGTCATAAGAGTGACAGTTTTTATCTACTGCAGAGTGGTGCGCATACATTAGTGGAATGTTTCCAGGCTGTTTTAGTGATATCAATAAGCCGTTTAAGCAGTGGTACAGATTAACAAATCTGCTTACCCCTGTGTATGGTTGTCTTTTTATAGGTCACTGCAACAAGAGATGTAATAGAGCAGTTTCCCAAAGGAGGCACTAGCCATTTTGGACACTGTGCTAAATTGTGCTGTTTTTTTTGAGGTGTTTGTCAAGGTAGAGAAGCGCTCGGTTGCCTCCAATGAAAGGGCTTGAGCAGACGTTCTTGTTTTCATGAAGTTGAATGAGATTTACAGGTTGTAATGAGCTCCTGCAAAAGTATCTAGCTGATTGTCATTCTTATGTGCTGTAATGGTACAGCCATTGATGATATGATCCTCGGAGATTTTGGTGTACATGTGCAAACATCCTAGAAGGTTTAAATGCAAGTAGAAGGATCTGTGCAGCACTCCAGTGTTGAAAACTGTAGTCTCTTATCTCTCAAACTTGAGGTGGATTTAATCAAAGATAATACTCTGTATTCCTAGAAGTGAGACACTGTGCAGCAAAGCTTAGAAGTTGTTCAAAGGACAGGAATTCGAACAGCTGCAATCTAATCTACATGATATAAGTAATGTTTTATAAACAAATGACTTGGCTGTAAGAAGTGATGTGTGCTAAAATAATGTGAGGCTGTTGGTGGTTGATTGTAGGAAATGTTAGTGCTACTAGTGAAAATTTTCACTAAAAAGGTGTGTGTGTGTGTGTGTGTGTGTGTGTAATATAACTGTTCAAGGCATGTGATGTTTTATTTATATATATATATATATATATATATATATATATATATATATATATATATATGAATGATGTAATGATGTATATAGTGATATAATATGTATGTATATATATATATATATATATATATATATATATATATATATATATATATATGATGTAATGATGTATATAGTGATGTAATATGTGTGTGTGTGTATGTATGTATGTATGTATATATATATATATATATATATATATATATATATATGTATATATACACACACACACACACACACCAGTATTGCTTGCACAGTGCAGTTATCATTCCTTGGAAGAGATGTGTTTTAGACTAGTCTTGTGTGACAGTGAGTTGAGAAGTCCTTGCAGTGTGCCCCTGGCAAAGATAAAAAGTACCATCCTTGGTATGTTGTATGCAGGTGGATTGACCTTGGTAAAAGTAGAATAATGATCTTTGCAAAACCTGAATTGGAAAAACAAGATTGCTAACTTCCCTGGGAAGAGGAAGCTAAGCATCATGATGTGAAAATAACATCACTAAGGTGTCATGGGAAATGTCAGCCTGGAGTTGGGATGTCTGTTCAAAGGAAAAGCCCACCTGTAGGCTGGATAAGACCAAAGAGAGAAATTAATACATAAATAGAATTAAATGGTTTAAAATATGATTTAATCAGAGATACAAATAAGTATGTACAACAGTTTGCTTTGATTTTTTCCCCTCTGCAGTTGTTTAATTGAAAACAGATTCTGTGATGCACAGTAAAACTAAGCAAGTATTTGGATCTGTCCTGTGTTTGTACAGATCACATGGATTTGCTTTGCTGAATGTTAGGCGCGGTCTGATTTGTCCGCCCACTGGTATAAAGCAGCAGGGGTCATTCTTCAGATAAATTGGAAGTCCGAGAAGCAGCATGCCCTGCTCGTTTATGAGCTTATTTCTTTTTTGATATAAATAACATATGCATGTATCACCGTTGTGTTCATCTTTCAGATCAGTGTTAATTAGTTTGCCAGTGGATTCTGCTGCAGCTTATAGGTTCCTGAGCTGACAGTTTGGTGGGAGGAAATCTCTCCTGCTTGATTCTAATCAGCTGCACTGACTCCAGCATTGCTGAGTTTAGCTTTGAGAAAAGCTTGATGAGACGGAATTCAGAGACGCAGACTGCGCTATAGGCCAGCATGGCCCAGTTCAGGGTATTTGATTGCATGCTGAACCACAACTGGAAGTTGATTTGTAACCTGTATTGCGTCTGGAATAGTGAGGTTTGTTGCTGCATTATATTTATTAATTGCTGATGTTTCAGAAGGGTGTTACTGCTTTCATCTAAATGGTATTGCTTTAAATGCATCACTATTTTAGCAAAAAAAAAATCACAAATCTTTTGGAATATTTTCATCGATTCCTTCATATGCTTTTTTAAAATTTTTTTTATGTTTACCGTTGATGGGGGGGGGGGGGTTAACCCTTTTAAGATTAGGGGCTTCTGTAATTATTGAAACATTAACTCTGTTAATTGCATCATTTAGAAGGATGATAATTTCCCACGGTAAATGAGAATCTATTTGTCTTTCCAAAACCTGATTAATATTTGTTTTATAATTTGCGTTAAGTAGATTTGTCATTTTAGTCCCATCACTTTCTCAAGTTGGACTAATTAAATATTGATCTGTAGAGGCTACTTTCCCTGCCATCAGTGTTTGTTCTAAAAGATGCATTTTTCAGCAACTAATTTTGAATTTTAAATGTACGTAGATCTGTAATAGGTATTTTGACTTTTTTTTTACTTTTGAGTTGATACTAATATGTTAAAGCACATATTCCTGTAATAGAAGAGGTGGAGTTAGGAATGTTTACCAGATGGGAACCCAAAGGGAAACACAATGGGGCCTTAGTGTTTTACTTTGTTTATATGAAGTATTTGAAAGGGGGGAAATGAACAGTAACACGCATAATAACAGAAAGTCTGTTCTTGAAATTTGTATTTTTTTCCTTTAAAAAAAAAATTTTGAGGAAGGTTGTAGTGTGACTTGACTTTCTGAATACCTTAATTCTGTTATCATTTGGAATGCTGTGTGTAATTTGATAGTGTTACTTGAAACAGTAACACAGAAGCCAGATTAACATAGGTTTGCTGTCTTTATCTTTTCAGTGAATTTTCTTGTAGTCTTCCCTGATTAGGGTAGTGGTGTTAATAGATTTAAGCATATGTTTATTTCACAAGGAAAATGATGATTAAGCTAGCTGACGTATGGGTTGGAGATGGCTATGAAAGCCTACACATAACTGGAAACTGTACTGTACAGCTGATGCAATTGTCTTAAGAAATGTAAGCTTTGGATAGTGACCTGCTCCTTAGGTGTGTGTTATTCTTTTAAGTGGAGGTGCACTTTATAGTGTTGTTTGTTTGACTTTTCACTGTACTGTTAGGACCTAAGCATCAAATAAGGCCATTTCTAGTTAAGTAATTGCCTCAATTATTTATGCATTTTTTTCTGAAGTCACAATTTAAATAAAACATTTAAATGTGGAAATGTAATTTGATAGTTTATCATTTTGAATATTAGTTGATGCACTGTGTAATGCAGGTGTAGCAGGTAAATCTAAATAATAAACAGTGATCTGACTTTTTTTTGCTTTGTGGAAATTACAAAGAGATGGAGTCCCCAGTTAAGTCCACTCATTCAGAACAGGTTTGAACTTGAAGAACTTTGTGTGGTGAGATGTGTGTTTTGAAGGTCAGAAAGGCAGCATCAGTTTTAATCCAGGCATTATATAGATGATTATGTAAGGGCACCCACTTAAGTCTTAGGAAACGAGTGCAGCAAAGCTAAACTTTTGTTAAACAGATTTCATTTTAATGCATTTCTAGTGATGTAACATTATATTAAACAAATTAAAGCAATTTTGCTTCACCAGCCTTCATGAAGTCACATGCTTTATGACCTTTTATCATTAGTCAATTTTTAATTCACCTAAAAGCTGATGAGAGGAGGTCCATCTTAAATTACTTCTGGAACAGACTTGTGCTGCAGGTGTTAGGACCTCTTGGCAGATGAAACTTTCCAAGGTTGCCAGACAGACCCCTCTTTTCTCATTGTGCATCGCAGCCCCAGTTTTCAAGTTCAAGCTAGCCACGTGAGAGCTTTAGCTGTAGAAGAAGGGAACCCAGGACCCAGGCTGCTAAGTAACTTAAAACCTCCCCCTTGAAGAAGCTGTCCATCATTTCAACAGCATCTTCCTTAACACCGTCAACTTCCTGGCCCCTATCAGAAAGACTAGGGTTAAAACCAACTATGTGCCCTGGCTGAGTAAATATGCTCTTTCCCTTGTGCAAAAGAGAGACGATGCTTGGAAACTTTGGGATAAACTCAAAACACCCTCTGTTCTCCAAAACTGTAAGGAACTACGGAACGCTGCAAAAAAAGTGTCACCCATGACAAAAAAAAAAAACTTTTTTATCTAGATCCACAAAGAAGCTTCCACTCTAACCCCCAAAAATTCTGGAGTACTATCAACAAACTCTTACACCCAGGGAACCCGTCTCCTCCTAACCCATCCCCTAACAGCTCTCCACTCGAAACCGCCACTCGTCTGAACTCCCATTTCATTAACTCCATACAAAACCTAATTAAACCAAACAAGGATACCTGCCCCACCCCTACCCACAAAACTCCTTTCTTTATTAAGCCTGTCCCCACCTCCATCATCAGATCACTACTGTATAAACTAAAGCCGTGCTCCCTTTCTGCTGACAACCTGCCTCCACTATACCTCAAACTAGCTGCTCCTTCTGTCGCCTACCCCATCCTTATCAGTAGGTCAGTTCAGGAAAATTCTCTCCCTAATGTCTAGAAAAAGTCCTATATTATACCATTACATAAAGGAGGTAACTCCACTGCCCCCTCTAATTTCAGGCCTATCACGATTCTATCCCCTCTGTCTAAAATTCTGGAAAAGTGCATAGACAAGTAGCTCATCTCATATCTCACTCAGGAAAATCTCCTCACTCCGACACAACCCGGTTTCAGATGACATCATAGCACAACTACAGCACTACTGTGCTTCACTAACTCTATCGCTACATCTCTTAACAATAACAAATTAGTGTCATGCCTCTTCCTCAACCTTTTTAAAGCATTTGACACTGTGCCCCACAAACTCCTCTCCAAACTCTCCCACTTTAATCTCACTACCTCTACTCTATCCTGGTTCTCTTCATGCCTTTCAAACAGAGCTCAATCAGTCAAATGGCTGTCTGCAACCTCACATTTTCTCACAATTCAAACTGGTGTGCCCCAGGGTTCCATCCTTGGCCCACTGTTATTTAACGTACTAACGATCTCTACAAATCATGCCCCCTCTCCACACACATACAATATGCTAACGACTCGACCATCTTCACAACCTCTGATAATCTACCCCACCTATGCTCCCTCACTCAAGACACTCTCCACTCACTTGAGACATGGCTGACCTCTAACCAACTGCTACTCAATCCCAACAAAACTACTTCTCTTCCTACCCAAGTCCCTCCAACACCTCAAATCCTCCTCCTCAGTCTCTTCTCTAAACAACACTACTGTTAAGGTTGAATCTCGCACTAAACTTCTTGGTGTTTATATTGACTAACTTAAATTAGACATCCACATCTGTAACTGCATCAAAAAGACACACCAGAAACTAGGATTACTATACAGAAATAAAAAAATTCTTAACACAAGATTCTAAATTGTCCCTAGCTCAGGCCTACCTACTGCCTACCCTACTATACGCCACCCCAATATTCATTAACCTCCCAAAAAAATCTGTCAGCCAAACTCGAGCTTACCTACAGCAAAATTGCTAGATTTGCCACTAGCCTTCTCTATCGCTCACATCACTGCCTTTCCATACAGAAACTCCACTGGTTAGAACTCTACAATCAACTCCTATTATCTCAACTCCTAACACATGCTATCATTCATAAACCAACAGCCTGTCCATCTCTAGCATCATCATCTCTCCTTATGTCCCAAACCGGGAACTTCGTAGTTCCAACCAGCACCTCCTTCAAATCACCAAACCTAGTAAAGCTATAGGAAAATTGCTGTATAGCCACTCAGTTAGCTCCTCATGGAACCAACTCCCCCTCCATATCAACTCCCCCTCCATATCAGAACTATCCAAAACCCATCTAACTTCAAACTCGCTATAAAGGAAAGTCTGCATAACTCTTGGAACTGCCCCTGTAAAGACCCTACTTGAACCCTGCCTCCTCCCACCACCTCTTTCACAATTCCCTGACTATTCTGCCTTTTCTCCCCCCTCCCTCTGCCACTTTCTCACACTACCTATTATTATCTTTATTTCTAAACTCTCCTGCTTTGTGGCCATGCCCATCCATTATACTCAATCTTCACTCTTTACTTGTACCTCCAATCTCACCCTCCTCTATCATTCTTTTTCCCTCCTCTTCCTTCCACTTTGTGCATGGATCACTGTCACTGACACCTGTACGGCTCACTACACTAAGGCATAGGTTAGTAATTCCCCATTCCAAAATGTTGATTATTTATTTTTTATGTACTTCCTGTGCCTGTAAAGTCACACAGTAGATTAATTTCTATGTTTAATTTTTTTTCTCCTCATACATTGTAAAAAATGTAATCTATTCTGCTGTAGTGTACACTTCTCTAGATTGTATATTTAAATGCTGTATGGATTGTATGTGAAAATACTTTGAGTGTAAAAATAATTCTGCGCTGTAATTGGAGCTTTGCTCCTCGGGTCTGTGCTGAAAAGGGGCACCTGCCCAGCCAGACCAACCCGGTTAACAAATGACACATAAATTAATTAATTAAAATGAGTTATGGTGTGTTGGGTCACAGTGAGTGTGCTTTTTTCCCTCTTTGATTGCCAGATTGACAGCCTTGAGTTTTCCACCGTTTATTCTGTTTTCTGTGAAAGTATACTTTCCTCATCTCATTTTTAATGGTTTTCCTTCAGTGTTGGTTTTTGCACCATCTTCGTTCCTCATTACAACTTTTCCCCTTTTTGCTAAATATGCTTTTAGAAGTTTATCCCCACCTGCCGTCAGGCATGTTGGGTGTTTGTACATAGCATGACATCTATTGGTGTTTTGTATGTTAAGTCCTAGTTACACCACAAAGAGAGCTACAAAAAGGCGCTGAGGAACTATTTGCTTTCAAGGGAGCTGTCTACAGTAGAGAAAGAACAATGGTGATTTGTATTTCTCTGCTCTTTCCCAGACAACTTACCTTCAAAGTGAAGCTTCAAAAGTCAGACTTTCTTCTTAGAAAATTTTGAGATTCTGAAAGGTGGTAAAAAAAAAAAGTCATCAGTCATGCAGAGGTCAGTGTTGGAAGAAATCTCTTCACCATGAACAGGGTTCCCCTAAGTAAGTTGTTAATGACACGGGAGATAATTCAGGGGAATCTTTTAGGCTTCCTGCAGTCATGGTAGTGGAGTCTGCAGTTGATTTGGGAATTTGGTACCTTCTCTGTCTTCTGCAAGCACTTTCCTCCTCTTCCTTTGTGGTATTCTGTTACCTTTCCTTCATATTTTATTGAGATCCAGCACTAGTACAAACTTCGTAGTAGTAGCGTGCTCTGTCATCCAAAACCATCCAGAGGGGAAAATGAGACCACATAATTATATAATTTCCAAGTATTTACTTTTCTAAATTCAGAAGTGCAAACATCAGATGAAAAAACATAGATCACTTTGATTGTACTGAAGAATGTGGGGTAACCCTGTTAAACAGGTGTGTTTTTTCATTATCTTATATTTACACTTCTGAATTTAGAGTAGTAAATATTTGGAACTGATATAATTAAGTGGTGCTTTTTTTCCTTTGGAGAGATTCAGCATTAGACAGAGATTTCAGTTCCATTTCCTTTTATGGGGCACAGAAACTGCTTCCTTATTTGCTACGGTTATGTCATTTTTCCTTAGAACAACAACAGTTTTGGCAACACTAGGATTTCTTGCATCCAGCTTTGCAACACTAGCACTCTTGCCTCAACCAGGTATGTCATTTCTGGTGGTAGCATTCTTGTCTTAGTAGGTCAGACCCTTCCTTTGGTACGTATTCTGAATCTGCTCTTTTCAACACTGACCTTTATGGCAGTGGCAGTTTCAGTCATGGTGTTTTTGGCATCAGTCTTTTAGATGTCTAGCACATTTTTTTGCCTTTGTCTTCTCCAACTCTGGCATTTTCAGTATAGGTAACACAGGCACCTGTTGTTAAAAATACTTTCTGTCGTATTTTAGAGGCTAACTTGAACAGACTGCAGTCCTCCCAACACCCACCCTTCTCAGCTGGTATAATGAGCTGAAGCTCTCCTACCCCCATTTCTCCATTGAGATGCTTCCTTCCAGGTCTCATTCTCAGAGACTGTTTTCTGAAATCAAGCAACAACTGCCCCACAAGATATTCAAGAAATGCCACTCTAAATCAAAACATGTAGAGCCTAATCTCAGTTCTCTGACATAAGACCTTGATGATAAAGGTGTTGGCTGTCCTCCACCCCCAAATAATGCCAGATCTAGGGAATTTCTCAAGGTTGGACGATGCAGTGGTGCAGCGGTAGCGTTGTCACCTCACAGCAAGAGGTTCTCCAGTTCGATTCTCAGCTGGGGTGCCTTCTGTGCGGAGTTTGCTTGTCCTCCCTGCGTTCGTGTGGGTTTCCTGCAGGTGCTCCAGTTTCCTCCCACATTACAAAGACACGCATCTAGAGAATATCTCCCCGGGCCTCCACTGAAAATTGGCTTCGTTCCAAGTCAGATTTTCCCAGTTAAACAAACAAATAACTAAATAAAATTGTAGAGCAGAGAGGTGCTGGTTTATTGAACCCAATTCCTTACCCCGAAGTATCTGTGGAAAGCATGCTATTGTTTGTCCCTTACCCCCTGGTTGGCCACTTCATTTGAGTATATTCTCCATAATACTATAAGGATTGTATGAGAAAATCCTGACATAGGAGCCTCTCTACCCTAGAAGGTAGAATACACTGTCAGACCACCGAGGGAGTGTTTGATTTGGGTGGAAACTTCCAACATCACCGTTAGTGACAGCCCTGCATAGGAATTGCACCGTGCTTATCCCTGTTTCCCATCCCCTGGATGAGGAGTCCTAAGCCATGGGCAGATTTGGTAGTTAGTTCTTTGCATCCACCTCGTGCTTACCAGAGTTTGATTATTTATTGCAGATGCTTAAGTTCCAGAGAGAGGTAGCTGAGAAATTAAACTGTTTTTTGTTATTAGTTGAAATTTTATTGAAAGAAAGGATTAGGATCCAGGCACTGACGTCCTGCAGTCATAGCAACCAAATAATCCTGTTAGCCTAAAATGGTATGGAAAGGGCAGCAGGCACTGGGTTTGTCACATGTTGGTACTCTTGTTGCATTCAACGCATTTTGCCAAGGATACCAGGCAACCTTTCTAGACTTCCCCTTGCATGGGGTGTCTGCTGTTTGGGCCAAAAGTTAACAAGTTCCTAAAAGAAATGGAAGGAGTCGGGGTAGACCCTGACAGCTACGGGTGTTGAGTTTCACACCCAGCATGTCTGAGCCAGCATCATATGGGGTTCCAGTATAGAACATAGCTGCTGCAACGGTGGCAAGTGCTTGATGCAGGCAGTCCTCCCTTTCTGTGCCTTAGCAAGCTTAAGAAGCCAAAGGCTAGGGTTCCCATCAAGCCCCAGGAGACCACAGATAGCCTCAGTTTGGACCACAGCACTCTTGACTACTTTCCCAAATGTGTCCAAGAGGAGGCAGGTTATGAATTTTCCTCTGTATTTCTGCATGGAGAACAGTTCCTAGGGCCTTAAAGGACAGGAAGAGTAATACCATCCCCTTGCAATCCACTCCATTTCCTACCGTTTCCCTTGTCAGACATCTCACTCCATCAAAAGCAATGAAGGAATTGCAAAAACTGCTCAACAGAAAAGCAATCTTTGAGGTCCCACCAGACCTCTGTAACAGCAATGTTATTGTTCAGATTCTTTTTGGAGTGCAAGAGGACCAAAGGTCTTAGACCTAATTTGCATTGCATTGGGCAAAATGCATTCATCCCCAGGTGATTTTTCAGATGGTCATGGTACAGTCCATCCTAACTTACCTGTTCAGAGGAAGCTGGATGTATTTTTTGGACCACCACTATGCCTGCTACCACATTAAGATGGCCAAAGAGGCTGCTAATTTTCTGTATTGGGACCGATCACTATCAGTTTTGCATGCTTCCATTTGGAGTCCTCTCCATCCCCGGAGTATTCTCACAATGCTTGCTTGCTTGTTTGTAGGAGCAGCTCATGTCCAGCTGCAGGAACCTGAGCTTTCCACTGCCTGGATGATTGGATCCTTGTCATTAATCAAGAATGCAGTCCTCATTTATTAGGAGTCTCTGCCCAGTCTGTTTTTTTCCTTGAAGTTGTAGTAGACCTCATAAAATCTTATTTCCTCCCAGAGTTTATCTTTATTGGGTGTCCCTTTTGGCAAGATGGATTTATCAGTCCTTTCTAATACAACTGCTGCCCCTCCAGCAAGCAGAATCTGGTGCAGAGTTTCTCTGTATGGCACCAGCAACTTGCCTCAATGCCCTGAGTCTGAAGACAATGCAGCCACACTGCTTGAGGGTCTTCCACTTGAGTCTGCATCTGCATTGATTTCAGCATTCTCTCTTCTTTACCCTATTTGGATTTCCAATGCATGTTGCTTGTATGGAGTCTGATGACTGGATCAGGCAAAATCCTCCTGATAGCAAACTCTCTTCCCACTTCAAACTACTTGGGTGACTGTCGCCACAGATATGTCAGCCTTGAGGTGGTTATTTTAGTTGGCAATCTTGGACCATCCAAGTATCTCTCACACATGTAAGCGCCATTAGGATGATGACATTGTGTCTGTTATTTTAGGACTGCCTGCCAAGGAAGCCAAAACCATTCATTCAAATCGTATGCTTGTAGTCTAGTACATCAGCAAGGCAAGAGGGGTCCCATTCTTATTCACTGTGATACAAGACCATGAATGTGTGACAGTGGTTGATCAGCATTCGTCACTTCACCGAGTCAGTGGTTAATGTCCTTCTATTCATATGGTGAAGTATTCATCACATTAGGGAGTCTGCTTCTGGCTGACTCGTACATCCGGCCAGTATGCAAAAGTCTACATGCTACTGCGAGGTATGTGCTACGCTGTACATCATCCCACGTACGTCCGGTATAAAGTGGACATCAGCATGCACCAACCTCAGATCTTTTCTGCCATCTGTCCAATCGCCAATTGCCTGCTCCAGATATTCGCTCGTCAGATCAGTTGTGTACCAGGTAAGTACCCTGTTGGGCTTTTTTCACATATATTGTTGCTGCTGCTTGTTTGTTGGGTGATTTCATGTCAGCTACGAAGGGCAAGTGTCAGTGTGGAAGGCAGATTCCACATAGACACCCATGACCTCTGCTTGCTCTGTCTAGGCCCAGACAGATACTGCATGGGATGTGATCGTAGTAAGTCGTTCGTCCCAAAAACTCTTAGGAGCTGCTTAGCATCACTCAGACTGTACTTAGAGAACCAATGCCTTAAGCATCTGGCATGGGAGATGGATGCGACATTGGGTCCTTCGGATGAGCCCCAAGTGAAAAAGGCGAAGAAATCTCAGCCTGAACTTCCAACTGCACCCTCTCTTCCGGTCGTTTCTCCCGAGGCCGATGTAGGCTAGGTGGCCGTACCAGAGGTGGTGGATGTCCCTTTGGTGGGTACCACAGCAGAAGCCCCAAAGGCATCTACCAGCACGTCTGGGAGGGAAGTGCAGGTGTCCAACTTGGGTGAAAAGAGGATTTACAGCTTGTTATTTCCAAAGGTCCTTGTGGCATCACACAAATCACTGTGCATGAGGATGTAGTGGAATGTAGGCCCACATCGGGCCCTTTCACCTTTCACCATATGGAAGCCCATAAAAAAGAAAATAAAGACAAAGCATGTTACTCTGGCTCCACAGGACCAAACTCCTGATTGGCAGGCTTTCTCACAAAATTTTGTTTTAGTGCCTTTATGGCTGTGCCCCAACCCTGTCCTCCTCCTGTCCCTCTGTAGGCCTTTTATCCTTCCACTGCTTTCAAGAGGACAGCTGTAGATAACTTTTCCGATGAGGAGGAATCTTCAGGAGAGGAGTCCTTGACCTGCTCCACTCAAATAGCTTCTTCCATGGGGTATGCATCCCCAGAGGAAGACTTTAATGGTACAGATTCCCCTGGAGAGGACATTTCCTTTGGAGAAACTATCCAGAAAATGAAAGACTTTTTTTAAGTGGGACTAGTCCCAAGTCTCTGATGTACAAAAGAGGTATTATGACCTCTTGCAGGTGGATTCTCCATCCCCTTCGGCCATTCCTCCAATCCTACCTGCCTTCTTATATGCTCTCATCGCTGCAACGCAGTGACCAGACTCTCAGCCTCCTGCTCTCAAGTGTCTGGTCAGATTCTACAAGGTACTGGAGGATTCTGAATTCGTTTTCAAAGCCCCAGTCTGCTAACCCAGCTATCATTACAGTTTTATCTGAAAAGGATTTCAAAGTGCTTCCATTCACATCTCTATTGCCCTCTGATAAAGAGAGCAAAGTTATGGAGAGACTGGGGAAAAAGGTTTATACTTCTGCCACTCTGAACTTCCGGGCAATTAATTACCAGACTCACATGGCCAAGTACTCCCTGGCTCTCCTTTCAGATCTCCCAGACTCTCCAACCAAGACAAAATTGGCAGCTCTCCTCATCTCTTCTGCCTAGGTAACTAGGAACTTTATCAAGTCCAGTTACAATGCTGCTGAGGCATCAGCTAGGGCAGCGGCCTCTTGGTCGGCCCTGAGAAGATATTCTTGGCTCAGGCTACAACCTTTGCCTGATGATTTCACAGCCAAATTTATGGACACCTCCCTAGTTAATAAAGCCTTATTTGGTAACTCTGCAGCAGACCTTTTCAAATCTTTACAGGACAAAAGTAAGGATTTACAGGACCTCAAGCATATTCTTGTTTCTCCAGTCCCCAGGTTCCAAAGGAACTATCCAGCATAGACTACCTTTGTGAGAGAGCCTGTCCTGCCTTCAAGTAAAAGCGGACCTAGGAAACCAGCTTCTTCAAAATCTGCTCCATCCACTCCAGCTCTAAAACAACTTTTTCAGTCCCTGCCTAAGCCTGGTAGCATGTGACTATCTGCCTCCAGGGCCATCCACTCCCCTGTCCCTTCCTCTTTCTCTCGCTGCTTGGAACTGGATCACCTCCCCTGTCCCTTCCTCTTTCTCTCGCTGCTTGGAACTGGATCACCTGGGACTCTTGGGTCCTCTCCATCATCCAGAGATGATATTTCAGGGTTTGGGAAACTTTCCCCTCTTTCAAGAGGTATCCCGCAACCACTAAAAGATCAGTTGAAGTTCTTCCTGCAGGTTATTTTAGATCTTCTTTCTCAGGAGATGATTCAATAGGTCGCCTCCTCCCAATAAAATGAAAAGTTTCTACTCAAGGATGTTTCTTTTCCCCAGGAAGGATGGCCCCTGGAGACCCATCCTGGATATTTCCCATTTAAATACCTTTCTAAAAGTTCCCTCCTTTGGAATGCTGACTTTGCCCTCTCTTCTTCCTCTCATTCTTCCACAGGCATTCATGGTGTCTTTAGACATAAAAGATGCTCATTTTCCTATTCCCATTCACCCTCAGTTCAGGAACTTTTTACATTTTTCTGTTGCTTCCTTGCATTTTCAGTTTTGTGCTTTGCCCTTTGGTCTCTCTATGGCACCATGGTTCTTCACAGGATGCTTAGCTCCTGTCAAAGCATACTGCAGAATGCAGGGAATTCAGATCTTCCCTTACCTCGATGACCTCCTTATCCAAGCCCAGTCCCCAAGCCTCCTTCAGGAACATATTTCCTTCACAATGTCCCTTCTGGAGAGTCTAGGCTTCACCATAAACTACCTGAAGTCCTCTCTGGCCCCTTCGCAAGACTACATTTTCCTGGGTTGCAGGATCCAAACAAACAAGATGGTTAGCCTCACTGCCCACAAAAAAAGGTATACTGTTCCTCACTTCTTACTTCCAGAGCATCTTACCTCTGCAGTCTCTGACGGTCAAGGACTTCCTATGCCTCCTGGGTTCATGGCATCTACCATTCCCATGCTTCCGTTGGCTAAGTTGCACATGAGGAAAATTCAGTGGTTCTTAAAGACAGTTTGGATGCAGCACTCTTACCCTCTGGATTTCATGATTCCACTTCTGCCTTGCATAAAAAAGGAGTTGGATTGGTGGATCCTTTAAGTGACCAAAACCCTGGTCTTCCCCTGCAACCACCCCTCCCCTCTCTAGAGTTCTACACAGACACAGGATGGGTGCGACTCTTCAATCCTGGAGGGTCATAGATGTTTTGTCTTTCAAACAGAAAAAGGAACATATCAATGTAAAAGAGATGAGGGCTCTTCTTTTTGCCCTACAAATCTTCAAATCCAAGCTAGATAAATGGGTGCTGAAGTGGTTCACAGACAATACCACAGCCCTTTGGTACATCAGCTAACGGAGGGGGGGTACAAAGTCTTACCTCCTATGCAGATTAGCCATACACACCTGGGCGTTAGCCTTACAAAGTCAAGTTACCCTTCAGGCACTTTACCTTCCCTCAGCTCAGAATGTGGTGGCAGACTTAAGCAGGTCCATGAGCCAACCCCATGGATGGATGTTACAGTGGGATGTGTTTCTGGAACTGATCCATTGTTGGGGTACGCTTCGGATCTCTTTGCCTCACCCATGAACAGACAACTTCCTAAATTTGAACCAGGGTTCCACATCCCTTGGCTTGGAAGGTGGACACTCTATCATTCTCTTGTAAGGAGATGTTTCTGTATGCATCCCCCCCCCTTGCCTCTCCTCCAAAAGGTCCTACTAAAATTCAGCAGGATCAGCCAGAAATCTTGTTGATGACTCCCTTTTGGCCAGGGCAGCACTGGTTCCCCCTTCTCCTGCACTTAGCAAGGGCAATCATCACAATTTACACCACAGGATGGATCTACTTACACAGGACAAGGGAACCCTAATACATCCACAGCTGTAAACCCTGAACTTGGCTCTGTGGATGATAGGGTTTTAATCCCCTTTAAACACCTATTTTCAGAGGACGTGCTTCAAGTTCTGCCGGAGGCCAGAAAACCCACTACTAGGAAATCCTATGTTTCCAAATGGAAAAGATTTTCCATCTAGTGTCACAAGTAGGACTTACAGCCACTGTTGGTGGATGCCCCGGTGGTTTTGTCCTGTCTGCGGGAATTGATGAAGGGTGGGCTGTCTACTCTTCAGTGAAGGCTCACCTTTCAGCCATTTTGGCTTGTCGGCCTGTCTGTCCTCCGTTAGCCTCTAGGTTACAAGTTAAACTGTTCCTTAAGGGCATCCTACATATTAGAGCACCAAGGAAACCAATCCCTCCTCCTTGGAGTCTCAATTTTGTGCTAGAGAAGCTTACATTGGCATCCTTTGAGCCAGCAAGCTCCTCTGACCTTCAACACTGCACATGGAAAACCGTGGCCATTACCTCTGCCAGAAGGGTCTCTGAGCTACAAGCTCTGATGTCCAATCCCCCCATCACAGTCTTTCATAGAGACAGTGTATCTTTGCATACCAACCCTTCTTTTATGCCTAAGGTGGTAAATGACTTCTCACTTAATCAATCTTATTAACCTTCCCACTTTTTCTCCTTCCCTGCAGTCTCCTGGCAAGAGAATTCTGCACACTTTGCATGTGCACAGGAAACTCAGAGACTATCTTGACAAAAGCAAACTTTACCCGTAAATCTGAGCGCCTGTTTTTGTCCTACCACCCATGGGACCTGGGTCGGCCAGTTTCCGAGCAAACTATCTCTACCTGGATTTCTAAAGCTATCTCCTTCTGTTATTTAGCTAATGGTAAGAACCTTTCTTCTCCAGTGAGGGCAGTTTCCTCCTCTGGGGATTTCTTTAAAGGCTTAGACACTTGCTCCTTCCTGGAGTCAACTACCTGGTCCTCTGTTCATACTTTCACTAAACATTACAGGTTTGATGTCATTTCCAGGTCCAGGACTGGTTTTGCCAGAGTGATTCCACATGGATTTTAGAAAAATGCTCTGCTCCTCCACACCCCAGTCCTTTCCAAGCATGAGCTTTGGCATTCTCCCTAATGTGATGAATATTGCAGCATATGAATAGAAGGACATAGAATAGTAGTGTAACATTTTACCATAACTATAGACGTCTTTCTCTTCTATATGCTGCAGTATTGTGGGTAAGTGGGAAAGTTCTTGGTTTTTAGAAGTACAAAAGAGTTACTATGACCTCTTACAAGTAGACTGTCCTTCACAGTCTCCTATCCCACCTGTGTTACCAGCCTTTCAAGTTGCTTTTCTTTCAGCATCCAAAAGCCCCAATTCTCAACCTCTTGTGCCCAAAAGGCCAGACAGGTTTTATAAAGTCCCTGAGGACAGTCATTTTCTGTTCAGATGTCCTCCTGCAGACCAAGCTGTAATTTCACTGTCTGCAGATAAAGGTTCTAGGTTGCTCCTACCACTACCCTATTGCCCTCAGATAAGGACAGTAAAATAATGGAGAAGCTTGGAAAAAAGGTCTACACCTCTTCCACTCTGGCTTTTATGGCCATTAATTATCAGACACATGTGTCTAAGGATGTACTGGCCCTACTTTGTCGGGCTTCTAAATTACTTACAGATCTTTCAGATTCAACAGCCAGGTCTCTGTCATCTTCTGTCCATAAGTCCCCCTTTTCAGAGAAGCCGGGTAGTCTTCGACTTTCTGGCCATACTTATAAAAAAACTCTCTCTCCCACTGCCTCTTTCACTCCCTGTCCACCTGGTCAAGCATTACCTTAGACAAATGTGTCCTGCTCATTGTCCAAAATGGTTATTTCATGACTTGGAACTCCATTTGTCCCTTCATGGGCATCCCACAATCCCCAAGGGACCAGATCCATCTCTTTCCACAGATGATTCAAGACTTGATCTCACAGGGGACCATGCAAGATGTCCCCTCCATGGAAAGAGGAAAAGGCTTCTATTCCAGGATGTTCTTAGTCCCCAGGAAAGATGGCCTTTGGAGACCAGTTTTAGATTTGTCCCAGCTCAGTCTTTTCCAACAAGTTCCCACCTTCAGGATGCTAACACCACAAATTCTGTTTTTTTTTTTGCTCCCTCAGGACTATTCGGTTTCTCTAGACATGAAGGATGCATACCTTCATATTCCTATTCACCCTCTATTCAGTAAATTCTTATGGTTTTCTGTTGCGTCCTCATTTTCAGTTTTGTGCTTTGCCATTTGTGAATACCCTTGGAGCTGTAGAGTCCAAAGTGTTTGGCTCGTCTTTGCTTTCTGCAGACTACAGAGAATTCTCATCTACTTTTACCTGGATGACCTGCTTATCCAAGCAAAACATCCAGACATCCTGTACTGGAACCTTCAAACCACCATCTCTTTGCTCCTAAGTCTAGGATTCATTATCAACTACAACAAATCTTCACTAATCCCTTCTCAGTATCAGGTCTTCCTGGGCTGCAGGTTAAGGACAGACCTTATGATGGCATTTCTGCTTTTGCAAAAGATGCAGTCTCTGCTGATGATCTTCCAGCAGTTTCTTCCTCTTACCTCTTTGACAGCCAGAGAGGATTCTTAGGATGTTGGGGTTCATAGCTTCTATCATACCAATAGCTGCCACTAGCCAGACTTCACATGCAAAATTCCAGTTGTACCTGAAAACACTTTGGTCTCAGCATGCTCATCCTCTGGAGTTTGTTGTTACACTACTTCCATGCCCAAAAAAGGAATTCCATTGGTGGATTCAACAAATTTCTCAGAACCAAGGACTCCTCCTTCAGCCCTCAGACCCACATTCAGGAGCTGTTTACAGATGCCTCAGACCTGGAGTGGGGAACAACTTTGGGAAACTTAACAATGTTCTCCATGTTTCACTGTTGCAGTCATCATCTGTGGGTTATCCTTGCTGTCGTAGCCCTCGACCGGCCCGAATACCAGAGTCATTGTTTTTGTGCGGCAGCTACTGTTGCCTGTAGTCTGACGTCCAGTCATCAGTACTATAAAGCAAGGCAGCAGACATCATTACATCAGTCTTTTTTGCCATGGAACCCGTAGCAGAAGCAGTTCGCATGAGTGACGGTCTGTCGCTACCAGAAGTCAAATTTCAGCAGAAAACGTCTAAAGCTAAGTACCCCTTTGGGGATCCTTTTTTCTTGCTCTAACCGATGTCCGAAAAAGTTAACAATTGTCTCGCCTGTGGAAAGCAGATGCCACACCGAGACTTTTATTCTTACTGCATCACTTGTTTAGGCCCAGACTACGGCGTCCCTCGTTGCTGGTTCTGTGCCCTCTTTAATGGGAGAACCATTTGCCATAGAGCTCTTTTTGTAGACGATTATTTTCATATTCGAATTCCGATATGGGGTCTGTCAGCCAGCTATCCGTCGACATTCTGAAAAAATTTAAAGATAGAGACAGGCCACACAAGGCTAAGCCTTCCGACGTCTCTACCACTAAGCAAGTCATCAGTTCTCCAGAATTCAGTGAGATGCTTTCGCAGCCCCTGATGCCCAATACGATATCTATGCAGGTCTCTACTGAGACTCTTTTCGGAGTCTGGTATGCCGCAGAAATCTTTCTCATCTTCTTCGTCTTTCGAGCCTTTGGTTGTGTCTGCCTCGGTTGGGTCTGGAGCCGCAATGCAGGCACTGACATCCGAGGAAGCCTCTCGCACTACTGAATCTAGACAAAAGATTATGTCTTCTCATCTGACTACCATTTCTCTCAGACCGATGGATACTCTTAGGCCTAGAAGCCAGGCCACTCCTAGAAAATCTGCCTCTAGCCACCATCTTGCTCCTGCTCCCCCACTCCAAGCACAAATGCTTAAAATGGCGGAGGATCTTATCTCCCTTATCAGGGATAGTCAGGCCACAACTTCTAAAAGGAAAAGACACCCTTCTTCTGAAATAATGACAGAGCAGGATTCTTATACAGATTTTGAAGATGAACAACAACCTCTGACTGCTTATGAGGATTCAAATGCAGAGGAATACTTTCCTTCTGCCTCCCCACCAGAAGACCTTTCCTTTGGGGAAATCCTTCACACCCTCTGGGAACATTTCCAATGGGAATCTCAGGACTTTCCCCAGTCTAAGAAAAGACTAAAAGTTTCTGGACCTGCCCCAGCAGAGACCCCTGGCCACCCCCCGTTTTAGAAGTGGTAGATGATGTTTTCCATGAATCCAGCTTAGTCTCTGATGCCCTCCCACCTTCTCCCAGTAAACCTGACAGGTATTAGAGTACCTGATTTTCACAAATACCTGTACAAAAATCCTGCTACAAACCCAGATGTCATTACACAAGGACCTAAAGGAGCTAAGATTAGTTCTGCCAAGAGTCCTGTTCCTTCTGACGAGGACTCCAGAGCTGTGGACAGTTGGGGTAAAAAAAGTATACACCTGTCCAACCTTAGCTGTCAGAGCACTTAGCTGTCAGTTCCAGATGTTAAAATATCAACACCACACTTTGGAACTATTAAAACAAAAGATTTCAACTTTTCCTGACTGTGTCAATTTGAAAGAGTTAGCAGATTTACTGCACTCTACTTGTGAAGTGGCCAAACGCTCATTACATCATGGATATGACACCCTAGAAGCCTCAAGCAGAGCAGCAGTGTCAGGTTCTTTCATTAGGAGACATGCATGGTTGAAGGAACAACCTCTCCCTGATCATGTCAAGTCTAAATTAATTGATGCACCCCTGGATAAGGATCACTTGTTTGGAGCAAAAGCAGAAGAGGTGCTTAAAAATATGGAAGACAAAGCAAAATCTATGAAAACAGTAAAAGATTTCTTTCAGTTTCAACCTCCCAAGTTCAGCAGGGACTTTCCCTCTAAGCGCTGGTCCATCCCTGCACCTAGCAGACAGGGACAGCAGAGAACCCAACAGTGGATCACTTCTGCCCCAAAGGCAGGGAGTTATTAAGCCATCCTTCTATGGAAAAAAACTCTCAATGACTCCCCCTCCCCCCTCTGTCCTCCTTTCACTCACCAAAAGCTAGGAGGAAGGCTCTCCCTCTGCAATGAAAATTGGCTTTCTGTAACAAAGGCCCAATGGGTCTCGAAGATAATTTTTCAGGGATACAAATTCTCTTTCAACGAACTACAAATTCCAAGAAGGTACCTAGACTTGCCTACAAATCAGTGGGCAGAGGCATTGAAACAAGTCCAAACTCTCATTCCCCAGGGGGCAGTAGAACCTGTCCCCTCAAATCAAACAGGCAAAGGCTTTTATTCCAGACTATTCCTTGTTCCCAGAAAAGAGGGCACTTGGCGCTCCATCCTGGATCTATCCATTCTGTCCACTTCCCTGGTGGTCCCCAAATTCAAAATGCTAACTTTGCAGCAGCTGCTGCATATGCTGACAAAAAATGCCTGGCTAGTGACCCTAGACCTAAAAGATGCCTACCTCCACATCCCCATAAGGGAAACCTGGTGGAAATTCCTGCACTACAGAGCAGGGTCACCACACTTTCAGTTCTCTGCGCTATCCTTTGACTTATCTACTGCTCCCAGAGTATTCACCAAATGCTTAGCACTGGCCATAGCATTTTGTAGACAGATAAATGTACAGATTTACCCTTATCTGGAAGACTGCCTCACTCAGGCAGAGTGCAAAGAAAAGCTACACCAGGATCTTCTCTTTGGCAAAACCCTCCTAACTTACCTAGGGTTCACCATCAATGAGAAGAAATCAAAGCAAACACCCTCCATGAAGATCATTTTCTTGGGAGCACTGCTGGACACAGCATCCCAATGGCCTTCCTATCCCCAGAAAAGCAGAGCTTCCTGCCTCTACTTTACCCAGCTGGCTTCCAGAAGTCTCCTTACTGTGAGGAAGTTCCTGCAAGCCTTGGCGTACATGACATCTTCCGTCCTTCTAATTCCTCTAGCCAGGCTTCACATGAGGAAACTTCAGTGGTATCTAAAGAACCTTTGGTGTCAGCACTGTCAGCCTCTAGAGACCTCTCTCCCTCTGATCCCCTGTATAAGAGCCAAGTTTCTCTCGTGGGCAGGGGCCTGTGCCAAGAACAAGGGTTTTCCCTTCATCCTCTGCCCTACCGGGCAGGCCATCACCACCGATGCCTCAGACATTGCTTGGGGCGCTCACCTAGCAGGCAGGTGCACCCAAGGTCTTTGGGATGCCCAGCACCTTCCCTTATACATTAGTTAGAAGGAAATGATGGCAGCACAAAAGGCTCTGACATCCTTCAAACCCCATCTCAGGCCAGGGGTTCTCCTTATCAAAACAGACAACACCACAGTAATGTGGTACATCAACAAACAATCTTACCTTCTGTGCAAGCTAGCCATGAACCTCTGGCTAACTGCCTCCTCCATGGGATTACGCCTAATTGCCCACTACCTACCAGGGATCAACACCCTGGCAGACCACCTAAGCAGAAATTTACTGGACCCCCACAAATGGCAGCTCCACAGAAAAATCTTTTTGCAAGTCATTCAGGAGTGGGGAACTCTGGAGGTGGATCTCTGCTTCGCATCTCAACCACCAGCTGAAAAAATTCTGTACTAGGAAGTATCATCACCTAGCGTGGAAGGTGGATGCCTTTACCTTCACCCGGAACTCCCTCTTTGTGTACGCATTCTCTCCTCTGCCTCTTATTCCCAAGGTACTGATCAAGATAAGGGAGGAGAGACCAAAGGCCACCCTCATTGCTCCAGATTGGACCAGCCAGCATTGGTACCCCTTACTGCACGGGCTGACATTACAGCCTCCCAGGCAGCTTCCCCTGATCTCAGACCTCTGGGGGGGGGGGGTGGATGCTGCACCCAGACTTTCAGACTCTCAAACTGTCAGCATGGCTAATACTTTAAAAGCAAACAAGGGGCCCCTGTTAAGCAAACTGGTCCAAGACATTGTCATAGAGGCCAGAAGGCCCAGCACCAGAAAATCTTGGGCCGGGAAATGCAAAAGATTATGCTCCTGGAGACAGTCCAGAGGGGGCAGTGCCTCACAACCTTCCATCCCTCTTAAACTGGACTACCTAGCTGAGTTGCACAATAGTGGCCTCTCCTTCTCTTCTATTAAAATCCATGCCTCAGCCATTTCGATACATACCAGCCCCTCTTCTCACATCCTTTGATTAAACATTTCCTCAGAAGGGCTTCTAATATCAGACCTCCCAGAAGGCCACCCACGCCAGCCTGGGACCTGAATTATGTTTTAGAAAAACTAACCTTACCATCCCTCAAACCTGCTGCTTCAGCAGAATTGAGATACCACTCCTGGAAGACTGCTTTCCTACTAGCTATCACCTCAGCCACAAAGGTTTCAGAACTTCAGGCACTCATGGCCCTTCATCATTTTCCATGGCAGACAGGGTCTCCCTGAGGACTAACCCCTCCTTTTTGCCCAAGGTGGTATCTGATGTGACCCTCAACCATGCCATACATCTACTCACCTTCTTTCCTAACCCTCAAAACAAGGGGAAAAGAATTCTGCACTCACTAGACATGCACAGACAGCTCAGATACTACCTGGACTGTACTAAACCTGTCAGAAAAACAGACCAGCTTCTTGTCAGCTTTGCCCCAGGGGCAGAGGGGGGAAGCCAATTTCCAAGCAAAGTATTTTCAAATGGATATCACACTGTATCCATTTCTGCTGCAGACTACATGGGAAACCACCCCCTAAGTCTATTCGTACCAATTCCACTAGCGCAGCCTCCACTTTCACAGCATTCCTCAGAGAAATTCCCACCAGGGACATCTTGGAAGCTGCCACCTGTACCTCTGTTCATACGTTAACAAAGTATTACCACCTACCTCTTTTCTCTAAGGCTAGGGCAGGGTTTGCCTCTGCAGTTTTGCAGGGCATGGAAAAAGTTACTGTCAGATGCCTGTCAGGTGCCAGAATCCGCCACATAATGCACGCACTCAGGTCACTCCACAACAAGTACAAATATGACTCTGTCATTGTCCATGTTGGTGTGAATGACCTGAGACGTACCTCCCTGGACTACATGAAAAGAGACATGGAGGAGCTCTCCGATCTTGTAGCCCAGGCAGGTATGACTCTAGCACTGAGTAGCATCCTGCCATCACCCAGAATGATACCACAGTACAAGGACAAAATGATTGACTTTAACAATTGGCTAAGCTTCTGGTGTCATTCTAAGTGAATCCAGTGTCTGTCTGCCTGGGATGAAATGATCGACAGACCAGGCTGCTTTGCCAGAGATGGTCTGCACCTGTCGCCCTTGGGATTCCAGATACTGGCAAAGGCTCTTGCCACCCTTATAGTGCCTTTTTTAGGAAAGGTTCGAATGACAAATTCAGCACTGTAACAGGTACAAGCAAGCAAAATCTGAGGGTAATGCTACTCAATGCTGGAAGTCTAAACCTCAAAATGCACTCACTTGAGGCACTCCTTAAAATGGAGAACATTGACATGTGCAGTGACAGGGTCCTGGTTCAAAGCTCCAGAGAGCACTCCTGCATTACCAGGCTATAATTCATACCACACCATTCGGCCACTAAACCCGGACCGAAAAACTAAAGGTGGAGGCGTGTCCATATTCATTAAGGATATCCACACCTCCAACCTAGTTGCTCAGCATAATGCATCCGAGATTATCCAAGTTCAACTAACTCTGGGCAAAACCGCAATCCAGATTGTAGCTTGCTACAGACCCCCCACCATGCCCCAGGATTCCCACTCCCTTTTCTTGATACACTGGAAAATATTAAGGTACAACCCAAAACTCTAATAGTGGGTGATTTCAACTACCCTACCATTAAATGGGAAAACTACTCATGTACCAACTCTTTTGCTCAACGTTTTCTGGAAATCATAAATTCCAGCACCTTGGATCAACTTATCCACACTTCCACCAGGGGCAGCAATATCCTAGACCTGGTCATCACCAACATGGGTGATCGGTGTTCTACACCAGAGGTCAGCTCCTCGTTGGTCAGATCTGACCACAAGCTAATCACTCTAGACATCCACAGCCTGCTCCCACCCCCCATTAGGAAAACGACCGTAAAAAATTTCTCCAAAGCCAACTTCACGCTTCTTAAGACAGAAGTGGCAAACTTCACAACACCCATGTAGATGGACAATAGAGGTACGACTGCTGAATCCTACACAAATGCACTTTATAAGCACTTACACGAGTGCATGGATCGTGCTATCCCTAACAGAACCAATATGCAATCCTCCAAAAAAAGGAAGCCAATCTGGTGGTCTCCTGCCATAAACAAATTCTACAACAGAAGAAAGAAACTGTTGCAAAAAAAGAGTAAAATCCCACGATTGGAGGAATTCCCTGGTCAGCCTCAGTAAGAAGCTGAGATCCCTCATAAAATCCTCCAGAGCTAGTTATGAAAACAAAATCGCCACTGATTCTTTTGAAGACAACCACAAAGCATTCTATAGCTATGTCAAGAATCTCAATGGCAACACTCAGATCTGCTCTGAGTTACAGCACAATGACATTAAATATACAGAACCAACTGATATTGCTAACATCCTGGCAGATAGGTTCAGTGCTAACTTTACCCCCCCCCCTCACCCCCTAAATGGCCCATCTTTATACGGGAAGAATGCAAAGTTCCTGTTATCACGGCTGCACATGTAAAAACCTCACTCTCCAAAGCCAAGAACACAGCATCCATGGGACCTGACAACATCCCAGGCTGCCTTCTACACGAACTACAGAATGAACTGGCACCCCACCTAAGTACCATGTTAGTCATAGCCTCACCTCAGGCTTTATATCCATTGAATGGAGCACCGTGATGGTTATGCCACTCCACAAAGGGGGGGGGGGCACAACAGACCCCGGGAACTACCGCCTCATTAGGCTGACTAGCCTGGTCTGCAAGTCCATGGAACGTATCATCATGGAACTCATAAACAAAGACATTGGAGATCTCCAAACTCTGGACCCCACACAGTTCGGGTTTGGAAAAGCAGATCATGTCTCCTAAACCTGATAGACTTCTTTGAAGTAGTCACCAAAGCCATAGATGAGGGTAAGGTAGTTCACACAGCCTATCTAGATCTCGCCAAGGCGTATAACACCCCCTCCCCCCACACTCTGGAATTATAGATAAACTCACTAAATTAGGTAGAAATCCCTATGTCACAAGATGGGTTGCCAACTGGTTTACCGACAGAACCCACACTGTGAAAGTAGCAGACTCCAAATCAGACTTCAGACCAGTAACAAGTGGAGTACCACAGGGTTCAGTCCTGGGTCCTCTCCTGTTTGGTATCTACTTCTCTGAAGTACAGGCTAACACAGAACGTCTTTGGCTAACTAAATTTGCAGATGACTACAAACTAGGAGCCATAATCGAAACTCCTAACGATGTGGACATCCTACAAAAGGGCCTCACTGAGACAGATGCCTGGTGTCAAAGCCATGGTGTCAAGCTCAATGCCAAAAAGTCTACAACAACTGGAAAGGCCGCAAAAATACCTCACAAAGAAGATTACTGGCCTCAAACAGATGCCTTACGCAGACCGTCTCAAAAAACTCCAGCTTTACTCCGTCACATATCGCCTACTCAGAGGTGATCTCTGCCTAACATACAAAACTATGTCAAACCCAGAGCTGTTGGACATGCTCCACTTAAAGAAATCCCAATCCCTCCGAGCTACACGCTCTAGGGACCTAAACCTTGTCACCACAATAAACAGAACATGCTGGAGGGATAGATTCCTGTCCCAGAGACTTCCCATACTCTGAAACAGACTACCTATCTATGTCAAACAGAGCTCCACAAAAAAATCTTGATGATTGGATGGGTAATAGGAAATTCACCCCGGGGATCACTTCTGTGGTTCTACTTGACTGGGGCACAGGAAAATAATTTTCTTGGGTGGTGAAAGCCAGGGTATTTTTTTGGCTAGGCTTGTATAGGCCATAGGGCCAATAGCCTAGTACCTACCTATGAACCTATGCTGACCCATGCCTTGGTCTGTATCTGATCCGTCCGCCCCTCTCCTCAGCCTTGGGAATCCTCCCACAGGTGATGACTGCAACAGTGAAACATGAAGAACATAGTACAGATGTGTACACTTATCATAAATATAGATGTTACAGTGTATTCACTGTTGCAATCCTGGTTTCCCTCCCTCCTTCCCCCTTATATCCTCTTTCCTTAGGGAGACATAAGCTTCTCACGGTGGCTTTTAGCCACTAGGAACACTTTACCATATTTCCTTGTGCTTCTGAAGGGTTAGGGCAAGAAAAACTGATGTAATGGCATCGGCTGCCTTGCTTTATAGCACTGACCGGCTGCCTTGCTTTATAGCACTGACTACCTGATGTCAGTCTACAGGCGACAGCAGCCGACGCAGAAAAACATTGACTCTGGTATTTGGGCCGGCCGAGGGCTACCACAGCAGGGATAACCCACAGGTGATGACTGTAACAGTGAATACACTCTAACATCTACATTTATGGTAAGCGTACACAACTGTACTTTCTCCCTCATGTTATGAATACTGCAACATGGAAATAGAATGACATAGAATAGTTGTGTAAAATCTTACCATAACTGTAGATGTCCTTCTGTTCCATGTTGCAGTATTCTATCCCACCCACCTTCCCCCTTGGTTCATGTTCTTTGGATGATAAATTCATTTTCATCTAATCCTTAAATTGGTGGTTTTGACTGGGGCATTCACTTCTGAGGATGGTACGTGCAGATGTCACTTTTATGGCCTACATTGGCTACATTATATGTGCAAAGTTGCAAGTATCTAGTAGTAGCTTAAGTCTTTGGTTACTGGAAGGATGTTTGGGTCACCTGGGTGGGGAATCCCTCGTGTTATGAATACTGCAAAATGTAAGAGAAGGACATATATGGTTATTTTAAGATTTTACACAACTATTCTGTATGGATGGTCAGAGGACTTAAATTTTATGTGGCCAGAGCCAAATCAGTCTAAAAGATGATCTGATCTTTGTGTCCTGTGCCAGGCCTAAGTTAGAAAATAAGATTATAAAGCATACCCTTCCCAGATAGTTTAGTCATCTCCGTTGTGTTTTGCCATGAGAAGCACAGAAGTGCTCTGCATTTAACCTCTAGAACAGAAATTACTTCTGTTGTCTTTTTCTGCAGTGCCACCTTAGATGTTGTTCACATAGCAGTAACTTGATTTTTTTCCTGACCTGTTCTTGAGAATGTATAAGCTAGACATCATTTTCAGGTCAAAGTCTTCTTTCAGGACTGTTGTAATGAGAGTTTTTTTCCCCATAAGAGTAGCCACGTAAAGCTGTATCGTGAGTCTCTCTTCTAAAGGTTACGCAGATGGACCTGTTCTAATCAGATGTGAAAGTTGCATGCACTTGCCATAATAGTGTTTCTTTTGTAATCATACCGTTTCTCTATCCCTATCTGTTATCTGTCTTGCCTCTTCTCCTACTATGCCTTTATTTTTTCTCTTATTTCAGCTATCTGACTGACAGCAAAATTCAGAACTGGTGAGAGAAGGTTGACTTTGTGCTTGGTGAGTAATAGGAGGGGGTGTCTGGTAGTCTGTGAAAGTTTTTTTTGTTTTTCTTTTAATCTTCTGAGCAGTCTTAACACCTGAAATGTAAGTTCTACAGGTTACTGAAAAGGGACCTTCTCATAGGTAGGTTTTTCCTCCTTACTTTGTCCTACTTAACACTTATGTTATATTGTTATGCTGTGTGTGTCTGTGTGTGTCTTTCGGCTTTTTCCGGTTAGGGGTCGCCACAGCGGAACTCCGGTCCGCTAATGATTGGCAGTTGATTTTTACATATGGGCTTGCCAGGCCTGACGCACAACCTTCAACGAAGGTACGCCCATTCACGCATGTCTCCACGCAGAAGACGCTCTAGCTGAGAATCGAACTGGACAGTGTCTTACTGTGAGGCGACAACGCTAGCGCAGCACCACCATATTGTTATGCTAAGCAGCTATAATATTTGTTTAATGAATATTGTTCTGAAACCAGGCTGAAAATAAAGTGAGCCCTGCTTAAAAAAAAAAAGCTTTCACTTGGATGTCATCTCCTTTGTACCAGTTGGTGAGACATGGTAATATTTAATCTACTAAGAAAAGTTCCATCTTTAGTAATCAATATTATTGATACATCAGGTATTAGAGATTGCTAAAGAAACTTTCTCTGGATACCAGGCACTTGCATACAAACACTTTTTCCCATAAAACATTATTTACCCATTTTTCCAGTTCTTGTTTGCTTTGCAAAAGCTGGCCATTGTCAAGAAAAGAGCACCAGACAACCTATTTCCAAAGGTGCTTATCTGAGGTGTTTGATGAGTAAAAGTATATTTTTGTCTTTTTCTTTCTGTTTTCTTATTGCATGTTTTTCCTCTTGTTCCCATTTCTCTAAAGGATATTTTTTCAACATTTCCTTTAATACTGCTCTAGGCCCTGGAGTCTTTCTCATAATCATCACTTATTTCATCTTTTGTGGGTTGTATCAAGTTTCTGTGCTATCTGAAAACTCAACACGACATCTTTCAATGTTCCATTTGTCAGAGGTTTCACATTGACCAAATGTTGGTTCTGCAAAATGCTTGAGGGCGACCTCTTGTCTTCCGGCTTTTTCCCAGTTAGGGGTCGCCACAGCGGAACTCCGGTCCGCTAATGACTGGCAGTGGATTTTTACGGTACCGAAGTGCCTGCCCGACACCCAACCTTCAAGGAATGCACTCCCATTCACACACACACCTACCTGCATGTTTTTGATGACACTCAACCATGGGGAGGACATGCAGACTCCACACAGAAGGTGCTCCCACTGAGAATCGAACAGGATAACCTCTTGTTGTGAGGGGACCACGCTAACCGCTGCACCACAGCGGCTTCGCTTGAGGGCTACCTACATTTGAAAAAGATAGCCTAATTAGAATATCATCACTTTCCTTAGGCCTCTTCTACTTTAACAGTGTTACTTATTCATCACATTATTGATTTGCAATGAGTACAAATACCATAAAAACAATAAAAAGAAAATTCCCAGTAATATTCTCCATTATTGTGTATAGTTATACATACAATTTTCGATTTTAAGTCTAGCCCTTATTCCTTAGCAGTAGAACATGCATATTTACTTTACAATTCCTACCAACCTGCTTACCTTAGTCATCAGTTTGAAAATTTCTTTGCACATATTGTTCCCAAATGCACAATTTATTTTAGTGAAAATTACTTCCTCCATCTTTTTATCATCTTGTTTCTATTTCTTTTATTTCCTTTACAGTATTAAGTACTTCATTACAACAGGTTTAATCCTAGAGTTCAAGTTTCTTGTAATTACTTCTTTTGCTGTTAGTAAGGTGTTGCCAAGTTTAATACTACTATGTCTTGACAACTCTAAACCAATATATAGGTTCATAGGTTCATACTATGCTATCTGCCCTAGGGCATTTATAAGCCTAGCCAGAGTGTGTGTGGCTTTCACCACCCCTTAGGATGAGAATACTATACCCATTAGTTTGCTGTGCCTCTGTCCAGCAGTGACACAGAGATGATTCCTGGGGTAAACCTACGATCTCCCATCCACTTGTCAAGATTTCTCTTGAACAGAGTCAGTGAGGGGCTCTGCCTCACATGGACTGGGATTCTGTTCCATAGTGTAGGGAGTCTCTGGGTGATGAATCTGTCCCTCCAGCACGTCCTATTTATATCCGTGTTGAGGTTTAAGTCTCTTGCTCTCGTGGCTCTGGTGGATTTGGATTTTTTTGAGGTGGAGCATGTCCATTAATTCCGGGTTGGACATGGCCTTGTATGTCAGGCACAGATCACCTCTGAGCAGACGGTATGCAACTGAATAGAGCTGGAGTTTCTTCAGTCAGGCAGCGTATGACATATGTTTGAGCCCCTTTATCCTTTTGGTGAGGAACTTTTGGGGTCTTTCCAACTGCTGCAGGTGTCGGGTAAGGTACATTCTGAATGGGGCGTTGTACTCAATCATTGGTCTGATAAGTGAAGAGTACAGGGGTACAATGACCTCTCCTGATCTGGATGTGAATCCCTTCATGATCAGATGGGTAATGTAGAAGGTCTTCCTAACCACTTTGGCAATGTGAGTGTCAAAAGAGAGGTTACTGTCAACTTGGGTCCCCAGGTACCTGATAACTTCTTCCGTGTTTAATGGATTACCACCTATGTGGTAATTAGGGGTTACCTTGTTTTTCCCAAAGGGTATGACTATAAATTTTTTGGCATTTAGCTTAAGGCCATGGCTCTGGCACCAGTTATCCATTTCTATAAGACCTCTCTGGAGGATGTCTGTGTCTGATGGAGTGTCAATTATGGTGCCCAGTTTGCAGTCATCTGCAAATTTTGTCAGCCACAATCCCCCTATGTTTGCCTGCACTTCAGAAAAATAAATGCCGAACAAGAGAGGGCCCAGGACTGAGCCCTGTGAGACACCGCTCGTGACCGGCTTAGAGTCTGACATGGCACCAGCAACTCTAACCCTGTGGGTTCTGTCCTTGAGCCAGTTTGCAACCCATCTTGTGACATATGGGTTTACATCTAAGCTGGTGAGCTTTTCTATGATGCCCGAGTGGGGTATTGTGTCGAACGCTTTTGCTAGGTCAAGGTAGGCTGTGTGAACTGCTTTACCCTCATCAATGGCCTTAGTGACTGTTTCGAAAAAGTCGACCAAGTTCAAGAGGCAGGATCTACCCTTGACAAAGCCAAATTGGGTAGGATCCAGTGTCTGTAGGTCCCCAATGTCTTTATGAGTTCCATTATGATCCTCTCCATAGCTTTGCAGACCAGGCTCGTCAAGCTTATGGGGCGGTAATTTCCAGGGTCCGTAGAAGCACCGCCTTTGTGGAGTGGGACCACAGTTGCCGTACGCCATTCTTTGGGTACGTATCCTGTAGTAAGGCTAAGATTAAACAGCAGCCTTATGTGTGGGTTTAGTTCCTCATTGAGTTCGTGTAGCACACAGCCGGGGACACCGTCCGGTCCCATTGATGCTGTGTTTTTTGCTTTAGAGAGAGCAGCTCTCACCTGGGCATCTGAGATGTTTGGGAGGCTAGACTCTGGTGGGATAGATATTTCTCCTTTTGGGGAGAAATTTGCACTGAACCTGTCTGCCAGTATGTTGGCAATGTCTGTGGGTTCAGTGATTTTTGTATCATTTTGGAGTAATTTTGAGCATATCTGGGAGTTTCCACCCAGGTTTCTAACATAGCTAAAGAAGGCTTTATGATTGTCTTTTGTGCCTTTAGCGATTTGTTGGCCTTGGATGATTTTATGAGTGATCGTAGTTTTTTGCTAGTATTGATCAGAGATGCCTTCCCTTTTAGGGATTTTGCTCTGGCATGTAGTAGCTTTCTCCTCTTGTTGTAGAGTTTGTTTATGGCTGGGGTCCACCAGACCGGGCGCCTGCCTTTGGTGGAAAGGGTCTTGATTTTATTAGGGATTGCTTCATCCATACATTCCTGGAGGTGCTCGTAGAAGGCATTTGTAAGGGTTTCAGCAGCGTGGGTTGTGGTTTCCACTGGCTCGGGGGCCTTGAAGGATACCACTCCAGTCTTAAGTAGTGTGAAGTTTGCTTTTGAGAAGTTCTTCACTGTGGTCTTTCTTGCTGGGGTTGGGGGCGGGATGTGGATCTCCAGTGAGATTAAGTTATGGTCTGATCTCACCAATGAGGGATATACTTCCGGTGTGGAGCATTTTGTCCCCATGTTTGTGATGATCAGGTCTAGTATATTTTCTCCTCTTGTGGGAATGGTGACTAGTTGTTCCATAGCATTTGAGTTTATGAACTCCAGGAACCTTTGGGCTAGGGTGTTGGGGCTTGAGTAATGTTCCCAGTCTGTTTGGGTAGTTGAAGTCACCCAATATGATGGTGTTTGGAGAGACATTCATACTCTCCAGTGTCTTCAGGAAGGCTGTGTGGGTTTCCTGAGTTTGAGAAGGTGGTCTGTAGCATGCTACAAACTGTAGGGCAGTTTTACCTATGGTTAATTGCACCTGGATGGTCTCTGATGCTTTGTGCGTTGCCACTAACCTGGAGGTGTGGGTATCCTTTATGAATATGGATACTCCCCCTCCTTTTGTGGTTTGGTCCAGATTTTGGGGCCGGAACGCATGATATGAGGTATAACCTGATAGTGCTGGGGTGCTCTCAGGAGCCTTGAACCAGGTTTCAGTCACAGCACAGACATCGATGTTCTCCATACTGAGGAGGGCTTCGAGGGCATGCATCTTGAGGTTTAGACTTTTGGCATTGAGCAGTATTACCCTTAGTTTTTTTCCATTTTTGTTTTCTAGGGCGGTAGGTTTATCATTTGAGGATTGCCTAAAAAAGGCACTATGGGGGTGGCAAGAGCCTTTGCCAATACCCGGAAGCCCAGGGGTGACAAGTGCAAGCCGTCCTGTGCGAAGCAGCGTGGCTTGTCAAGCATGTCATCCCAGGCAGACAGACATTGGATCCCCTTAGAATGACACCAGTAATTAAGCCAATTATTAAAGCTGATCATTTTGTCTCTGTATTGTGGCATCATTCTTGGTGAGGGTAGGATACTGCTCAGGGTCAGGGTCATACCGGCCTGGGCTACATAATCTGAGAGCTCCTCTATGTCTCTTTTCATGTAGTCCAGGGAGGTACGTCTCAGGTCGTTCACACCGGCATGGACAATGACTGAGTCATACTTGTACTTGCTGTGGAGTGACCTGAGTGCTTGCGTTATGTGGCGGATTCTAGCGCCCGACAGGCAGCTTACTGTGATCTTTTCCTTGTTCAGTCTGGTGAGTGGGAAGTCAGTGTGTCTGACTATGGAGTCACCTATAACAAGTGTGTCTGGCATTGTGTTTGGCCTTAAGGGCTGTGACTGTTTAGCACACTGACTTTGAGAACTATGTGTTGCATGTGTTATGTCTTGAGGTGGCAGTTGCTTGGGTGTCTGCTTTGGAGGCCTCTGTAGTTTTGGTAGATTTTTGATCAGTGCCTCCGAGTATGTCTTTGTGTGTTTATGTGTTTGTTTTGCAGTTGTGATAGTTCTATGTGAAACTGGGTTTGTGGTGTGCGTGGTTTCCTTCTCCTCCTGTCTGGTCTTGCCAGTCCTGAGTTGAGAGATCTCAGCCTCCAGTTTGGCTATATAGTTGCATCTCTCACATGTATTTGTGTGTTATGGGAGAAGGAGTGGGGTGTCTGTGTACATGAGGCAATTGTAACATTGCCTCAAGATGCCAAGATTCACCAGCTGAACAGGAGAGGACGCTAGCAACTGACCCTTCGACATGCTAGAAAAAGTTTGCTGTGTAACTGAGTCAGAAGGGACCTATAGGGAAATAAGTACTCAAGGGGTTTCTAGGCTAATGTAGTACTTTGTTTAGTATACAAGTACTTTACCTATATAAAAATGCTTTAGGAGCAAGTGCTGAGCTTTTGAGATAGAGAATAGACTGTTTGTTTATTTATTTATTTTTTATTTTACATTTGTTGACCGGGCTAGTCCAGCTGGATAATTTCCATTTTCAGTGGAGGCCCGGGGAGAAAAGCTCCACAGAATTAAAACAAAGGTTATACAAAATTGAAGATTAACTATGAGTTCCTTTAACAGATATTAAGTTACCATGGATAGTTATTAGTCTAGATCAAGAAAAATAGAACACATAAATTGCAAGAGACATTGATTATATCTAGAACTACACTCCATACAGATCATTGCATACATATTAGTGTATATACAATATATAATTTTTAGAACAGTAGAAACTGTAAAGTCATTAGGATGTTTGAGAACACAGAGAAGGATTGCAGTTAAGAAGTAAGGAAGAATGATAGTAGAAGGTATTAGGTTTCTCAGTCGGGATTGGTACAAGAGCAGAGCCAGAAGTTTTTAAGATGTACAAGGAGTTGTTTTTTAAAAAGATCAAAGGAGCCTATCGAGGTAATGTGTGATGGGAGGTTATTCCATATTTTGCCTACTGCGTTGGGAAAAAGGCAGTTACCTGCAGAATTGGTGATTCGAGTTGTTTTGACTTGAAGCTTTTCCGCAGAACGTAGTTGTTTCAGGTTATTATAAGGGCTCAGAAGATTAGTGAGAGCAGGTGTTTTA
The DNA here is from genome assembly GCF_019279795.1 of Protopterus annectens. Classification (NCBI taxonomy): domain Eukaryota; kingdom Metazoa; phylum Chordata; order Ceratodontiformes; family Protopteridae; genus Protopterus; species Protopterus annectens. The sequence goes on from NC_056746.1 coordinate 794,956,241, forward strand.
GATGGTTGATATAATATGTTATGTGTTATTAGGAGTTGTTGATATATAATCTTGTTGGGAAGTTCCAACCAGTGTAAGTGTTTTAAGTTTAGACAGTGGTGTGTTCTATACTGGGATGCTGTGGCAAAGCGAGCTATATTGTGGTAGGATGTCGTAAGTTTATTTAGGTTACTTTTTGAGAGGTTAGTGTAAATAGAGGAGGCATACAATAGGGTCGAGATGTTTGTGCTAAGGTGGTCCGTGCTTCAGGTGTTAGGTAGGGTTTGATTCTGTATAGTGAGCCAATTTTTTTATTAACTGCTTTTATGGTGTTGTTGATATGGTAATCATAGCTTAGATTATTATCAATAGTAACACCAAGTAGTTTGGTTGATAAGTCTGGGGAGATGAGGGAGTTATCACCTGCAGTAATAGAGAAGTTAAGTTGTGTAGATTTGTGTGTAGGTGAGAAAAGTAGTAGTTTTGTTTTCTTGGGATTGAGGAGAAGACATCTTTTTGAGAACCAGTGTTCGACGATAGAAAAGGTAGCTTGTGTGAGTGAGTGGAGTTCAGATTGAGTGGAGGCTGTGCAAATAATTGTGGAATCATCTGCATATTGTATACATGTAGTGTTTTGGATAGATGCTTGGAGGTCATTAATAAAGATAGAGAATAAGAGTGGGCCTAGTATGGATCCTTGTGGGACTCCTAAAGAGATAGGTAGTAGTGAAGATAGACAATTTTTCCAGAGTACTGCTTGTTGTCGGTTTTCGAGATAAGAAGAGAACCAGGTTAAGGAGGAGGTATCCAAAGCAAGGGATTGTAATATGTGTAGTAGAAGTGTGTGGTTGGCCATGTCGAAGGCTTTTGACAGGTCTAGGAAAAGAGAAGAGGTTAGTTTGTTGTTGTTACGATTACAGTTGATGGTGTTGGAAAAGGAAAGTAGAGCAGTGGTAGTACTATGTGAAGGTCTAAATCCATGTTGAGTATTTGCAAGTAGATTGTTTTGAAGGAGATGGTTAAGTAGTTGTTTGTGTATGCATTTTTCCATGATTTTAGCTAGTGGAGATAGTAGTGCTATAGGACGAAAGTTTGAAAGGTCTGTGGCTTTGCCTCCTTTGTGTAGGGGTATGATATGTGATATTTTCCAGATTGAGGAAAAGTACTTTCTTTTATGGATCTGTTTATGAGGATGGAGACAGGGTGGCGATAGCTTTGGCTGCTATTTGAAGAAATTCAGCTGGAAGGTTATCAGCTGAGGTGTAGTAGATTTAAGTTTTGTAAATAGATTGTATGTAGGAGGTAGGTATGGGTTGAAGTTGCAGGGGTGGAAGGCAGTTGTCACTGTTATTTAAGAGCAGTTGGGAGGAATCAGGGGTTAAGTGGTTAGCTAGATTTTGTATGGAAGTAGTAAAGAAGGTGTTGAAGTTATTGGCTATTAAAGAGGGGTTGTCAGGATCTAAGTTTTGTGGGTTTGGTGTAACTACTTTGCCTGGGGTAAGAAGATTATTGATAGTGGACCAAAACTTTTTTGGTTCTTTTTTGGTTGATTGTTGTAGTTCAAGGTAATAATTTTTTTTATCTGCAAGTATAGCTTTTTGGTTTTATTTCTGAGTTCTTTGAAGATTCGGTGATCGTTTGGGTTTCTGGAGGACCGCCATTTTTCCACGATTTATTTCTAAGTGTAATTGTTTGTTTGGTATTAGAAGTTAGCCAGGGTGCTATTTTGGTCTTTGTTCTAATGATACGTTTTGGGGCATGTTGATTCAGGATGGCCAGGAATGCTGAGTTGAAGTGTTCAACAGCATTGTTGAGTGAGAGATATTTGAGAGGGGTCCAGTTGTATTGTGACAGTTCTGTTAGGAATCCTTCGATTAAAGTGTTTTTTTGAATATATTGTTTTATGTGAGGTAGGTAGGTTTAGCTTAGTTTTGGCCCTAATGACATAAGTAAGAGAGTGATCACTAAGATCATCTGGAAGGATGCCAGTCTGGTAGTTTTGTAGGGGGGAGTTTGTAAGAATCCAATCTAAGGTGGTTTCTTTTTTACTTTTATTATTTATTCTAGTTGGACTGTCAATAAGTTGTTTGAAACCAAAAGATTTATGTGGGAGGTGGGGTTAGCATTGCTACAAGAATTCCAGTCGATGTTAAAGTCCCCAAGAAATAGTGTTTCTTGAGGGAGGTTTATAGAGAGGTGTTCAAGAAGTTGTTCTAAGATGGGGATATTATTTCCAGGGGGGAGGTATGCACAGATGATGTTTATAGATTTAGTGTTGTTGATTTGAATTTTGGAACCAATTATTTCGGCATTAATGTTTTGGTTAAGGGTGAGGTCCAGAAGAGTAAGCTTTAGTTGTGTTTTATATAGAATAGCTACTCCACCTCCTTTTTTGGAGGTACGATCAAATCTGAGAATGCTATATCCAGGTGGGATAATTTTAATGTCTTTAACAGAGGGCTTTAGCCAGGTTTCTGATAAGCATAGGATGCCAAAGTTGTTTACTTCTAGTAGGGCATGCAGTTGACTGATTTTGTTGCAGATACTACGTATGTTGAGATGGGCTAAAGATAATAAGTCAGAGGATGCAGTGGATGAGGGAGAGAGAGGTTTGATGTGAGTTTTGTATGTTTTGTTGGAGGTTAGAGGGCCTGGGTTGGGTTGAATGTCTCCATCTTGTAGTAGATGGAGGATTATAAGATAGTTTTCAGGTGTATGTTTTATAATTGTGTCGAATATTTTCTTTCCTTTAGTTTGTAGTAGTTTACAGTGTAGTACCCTATGGTATTTGGGAAGTAGGTATGTGGATTGAGAGGTGGTATGTAAGATGGAAGGGGGTAGGGATGTTACAGGTATACTGGTATGTTTAGAGGGAAGTGAGAAAGAAGCAGTTAGGGTGTTCATAGGAGGTTAGGAAGTAGGTGGTTATGAGAAAGACTAATAATAAGAAGGAGATAGGAAGTTTCATTTGTGACTGGGGCATAGTGGAAGCTTTAAAGAGGTAGTTGTGAGTCAGTGTGATATTCTAGGATGGAGGTACTGTAGAAAAGAAAGGTATATAGAAGGTGTTATAATGTGTTAGGTGTGTAAGTGATAGAGAAGTGGGGTTTGTTATAATTATGTAAGTGTGTTTGTGAGTGGTGGCTAGTGTACAATATGTGAGGTTGTGATAGGGTGGAAAAGAAGGGGGTGTGTCTAGAGGAGAGATAAAGGTAGGACCCCTAGGGGTGGGTGGGATATGGGGGTAGGGTGGGGAGCGAAGCGGGGCACTCACAGTAGACCAGAGGAGAAGGGAAAAAGTATCAGAGAAGGCAAGGGGAGTCAAGGCAAGAGAAGGTAGCCTAGGAGGAGAGGATAAGACAGGGTACTGGAAGGAGGAAAGGGAGTAGGTTAAGAAGGTAAGAATTAAAATGTAGTAGGATTGCAAGTAGAGAAGTTCTAAGGGAAAAATTGAAGAGCAAACTTTACGGAGCCAGAAATAGTTTAACCTTGTTTAACCGGCACTGCCCGATGGTGCTCTATGGGCAACTCCGCGCTAAATCACGCAAAAGCGGGCTTTATAGCAGGGGGTTGAAAAGAGCTAGGAATTGACCCAAAATGGCCAATAGACTACAATTTTCTGGGTGGAACCACTGCTCTAGGGACAAATAGGCGGCTCAGTGCTCCCCACTCCCACTGGTGAACAAAGACGCTTCCTTTTATCCAAATAAGGATATGGAATAGCACAGGAACCAAGACAAAGCACAGAGATCAGCAAACTCTGAAGACTGGACTATTCTAGTTCAGTAAGGCGGGAAAACAAGATTTGTTTGTTTTTTTCTTTTTTGCAGAAAACAGAGGAAAAACAGACAGTAAATGCTATAAATGCTTTTAAACGGCTAGCGCACTTGAGTTTGTTAGCCTACAGGTAAAATTAAGCAACAAATAACTTTAAAAGTGCAAAACAGTTAATCAACACAAAAACAGTTTAAATAGAATGCAGAGCTGTATAAATAGGCGAAAATGCAGTCGCTAAGCAGTAAATAATCAAAAAGCCAGAAAAAAATACTTAAATCAGTTATAGCAAATACAGTTATAACAAATGCTCTGAAATATACTGTATGTTTCCAAAATGTTTGAGAAGGACAGTCGGAACACAAGAAGGTTCAGGCAAAAGAGAAAAAAAAAAAAAGTTTTGTTTTACTTTTTGAAAGGGAAAAAGGAGGAACAGAAGGCCTTATCAAATGTTCTCTCTGTGTTAGGCAGAATGAGCTAATGACACTACACTGGGAGGTGTGTCACAGTAGGGACGGGCAACTGCAAAGCCACCAAGTATAAGAGCAAGACACCAACAGGGAGGGAGGGTGGAACAAAATAGCCTACAGACAGCAAGCACTAGAGAGACAAATGAAAGTTTTTAAACAGATAAGGATTTGTGAAGATACTGAATAGACGAAGTGCTTTATATATATATTAAATTTTAAACACAGTAATCTGTAAAAATAATCAAAAAAAATCAAGATACTTATATTTTGAGCTCAGTTGCGGTCAACAACTTCTCCAGTCTGCACTGTGTGTAAAGACAGAAACCCTATCAAATTTAGGGCTTAAAAACCAGAACAGCTTTTTTTTTTTTTTAACAAGAACACAAAAGAACCAGCCCCCACTAGCCAAAAGATAATTACACAGAGGAAATGTTTCAGTTTACACAATAGCCTACAGACAGCAAGCACTAGAGAGACAAATGAAAGTTTTATCAACTTAAAACCGTCATCTCTGTGGGTCAGTGTGTCTTCTCTGGGACTTCCGAAATGGCTGCACACTGATAAGCAGCATATTATACAATGCCCCCTCATTAATATTCAAAAACGTGCACGCTGATTGGCAGCGTGCACGTTGTAAATCTGAGTTATAGTAATAGAAAAAGGTCTGGTCGCCCGGACTTTTTCCATTACTATAACTCTTTTTTTTTTTTTTTTTTTTTTTTTTATTTTTACAGCAACGGAGAACGCAAGATCTCTGTTGCTTTACACTGTCTCGCTATGTTAAACAAGTTTAACATAGCGAGACAGCTTTAAAAAAAGCAACGGAGATTCTGTCTCGCTATGTTAAACCCATTTAACATAGCGAAACAGTTTGTAAAAAGCAACAGAGATCTTGCTTTCTCCGTTGCTTTTGCCCACAGCTCTGATGTACTGCATGGGCATACGCATGCGCAGTACATCAGAACTGCCGCAGAATACCAGACAGCTGCGGAAGGGCAGCAAGGAGGCATTATACAATGCCATTATTTGAGAAAAGTAATTAGTTTTTTTCTTAAATAATGTCATTGTATAATAGCAATAACCCACTTCTGGGTGTGGGTAATGCTGGATTTACCCACGGTTGACTTTGTTTGGCCACTCGGGCTTTGCCCTCGTGACCAAACCACACCAACCGTGGGTACATCCAGCATTACCCACACCCAAGCGTGGGTTATTGCTATAATACTTCATCTCCATCTCCCAAGACCAAGGTACTTCCAATTCTTCTAGTCAGCTCCTGTGCTTTTTTCTCTCTCTCAAGCATTTTCCATTGGAAAAGGTTTTACTGGAAGTTTCTCTGTGAGCATTATTATCAGAAAAATGAGAAATAGTTTTCATTTTGTTTGGTGGCTCACTTTTTGTTGAATAAACTACCAATTATATTGTAACAGAGAAAAAAACTGGAAGTGGGATGTTTAGAAATGGGTTGGAGCAAATTACTTTTTCCTCCTTAGCCTGTTCTGTCAAAAGAATGACTGATCCTACAAGGAAAAAAAAATACTCTGAAGATAGCCAGATACAGCAGCTTGAATCTCATACCTGCCTCTTGACTTTCCCTGATTGCTGGGATAAATGTGTTTCTCTTCTTTTTGGATCACAGCGAGTAACCATTTTCCACAAACACTTTACTATCTCCAGTTTTGAATACTTTGCCCTTACGCCATAATTATGTCAAGATCAGCTTTCTGCTGGTATGATTGCATCTTTACTAATAACAGTTCTTGAATGTTTTCTTATGGCCAGATTTGGAACATACACACACTGTGCCATTTCTATCAACAAATCCTGTTGTGGAATACCAGTCCAGTTGCTTATTTGTGCTGTCATAAAATTAATAGCCTTGCTTCCAGTTTCTTTGGTACAGCAGAAATTTTTCTCGACATGCTGTGACCTCTAACTACCATTTTCTGAAACAGGTCATCTTGAGCAGTCTCATACTCTGCCATTTTTTTCTTCATTTTAGCCTGGGATTTTTGTAGTTTTATTAGTTCATCTGAATAGTTATTTCAAGCTTCTTCCATTTTTTTCCCCAGCCTTTTGTTATTTGAGGTGATATACTCTTTCAGTGGAGTGTTTATTTTAATCACCTCTGAGCACATTTGACTTATTTTTTCCCTCAGGATTATTGGAAGCCATGTGTTGCACCAAAGCTGGAGTTTGAGTTGATTTTCTATGAACAGTTGCAGGATTCTTCCCAGTCAGTGTTTTCCCTCTACCTTTTCTTGTTTATTTTTTTTTTCAGGCTTTACGTTTCTTTTTTGCTGGCATCCAGGCAGTGTACTTACTAGGCAGTAACTGAATTTACTAAATCTGTCAGAGTTACTGACCCATAGCTCTCATTTTCTTTTTTCACAAGAGAGGAGCTGAAATTAATCTGTAAATTAGTGTGCACCCAACTTGGGAGTCTCTTGTTGATTTTGCTTGAGGGTTTTCATTAAAACAAAAAGTCTTTTAAAATGTGATTAAAATGTGACATGGGTTCAAATGGAGATGACAAGAAACAACTGTATAAGTGGTCATCCTCCCAAACATTAGTGAGTGCATGTAGCACAAAAGCTGGAACTAGACGTTTGAAAAAACGGTTATATATAATAGGTGGGAATAATAACTTCTTATCATAATGGCTACTCTATCTATATTTGAGAATGGAATGGTGTCATAGGTGTAGACAAAAAGGAAAGAGTTTTGAAGTGTTTAAGAAAATCAGAGTGCAAATCGCAGTGCTACAGAAGACATCTTCTTCTTCTTTCGGCTTTTCGTGGTTAGGGGTCGCCACAGAGGATCACCTGTCCACTTATGATTGGAAGTGGAGTTTTATAGTGTCGACTTGCCAGCCCGATGCCCAACCTTCCACAAAAGGGGCACACACGCATGCACTCATACCTAGGGCCAATTTAGCATGTCCACTCCACCTACAGCATGTCTTTGGGATGTGGAAGGAAACCGGAGCACCCGAAGGAAACCCATGCGACTACAGGCAGGACCACTCAATTCTTGCCTTCTCCTAAACCTCATTCTTCCTCCTGAATATTATTCTGCATGTATTGTTCCCACAAATTCCATTTATTTCAGCCACCCAGACAGTAACTAGCTCAACCATCAGCACCATGCACTTGTCAAGTCTGCTGTCAGTCAAACAGACATCAAAGCACAAGTGTGCCGACTAGATCCTGACTTGAAGCAAGTTTACCAACAAGTGCCATGTTTACTCTGGTAAAGGGCTCTTGTTAATACATTAAGCACATAATAACACTGAGCGTACGTCAGGGTTCTACAGGGATCGGAGCTACAGTTGTTAAAGGTGACTTTAAGAAGGAAGAGGATGATAGGACTATGACTGAGTTGGGGAGGTTAAAATGGTGACTAATGTTTAGACTGCTCAACTTTAATAAACTAAGTGAATTGCAAGGTAACACCTGTTATACATACAGTCACTTTAACAATGACAACAAGCAGCCCAGGTGGCAAAACTTAATTGGCATGATTTATATTTACATGCCTCTTCTACTCCACTTGTTGAAGATGTATCCTGAATTACAGACAACAAAGGTTAGGTTACAGAACACACTTCTATATAATCCACAGAATCCTTCTGTTCCAACAAGGCTTGAATGTCAGACATTATTTCCTGAAGTGCATTCGTTTCTTCAGAGATTTGTTTCATATTTTCCTCCATTGCTGTCACAATGCTAACTTCCTCTGCTTTAAGTTCCTGTAATAGCTGCTGCTCTTTTTTCTGGATAAACTGCTGCAATTTTGCAAACTCTGACTTGATATGTCACTCCAGAGCTCTGGAGTTCTCTCTGACACTGAAAATATTTAGAAGTAAGTGAGCATGTGAATTTGATAAAATAATTTCAGGAGGGATGTTCAGCAGAATATCAGGAGCAAAAGAAATGGAAGGTACTTATACTAATTGCTGGAGGAGGAGGAAGGAAAGAAAGGTAATTGTAGATTTTTGGTAGTAAAGGGCTACAGGCAAGGGAGGAGGTATATGCTGGCATGTATTTATACTCCACGTAAAACTGTGATATGGACTTTAAGAAATTTTGGGGAGAAATGATCATCTTTATAAGAACTCCACAGCACAAAAACTTTAGCACAAAGACTTTGGCAACAGAGCACAATTTCGTAACACAAAGTAGAAAGGGTTATTACTAAACGTAGGAAGCCTATGACGAGAATAACCAGAGATGCTGTAGAAGTATTAGAGAGATTTTGGAATTTTTTTTGAAAATTTATAAAAACCGAGAACTGTGAACATCAAGAAAGTGCTCAAATGGAAATACTTATAGAAGACTTAAGTATGCCAAAGTTAAATTTAAGTGAGGCCAAACAATTAATAGTTAAGAAAGAGGAGATGAGATAAAAACAGTGAAGTACAGTCAATCTGCAGGAAAGTCTCCAGGAATAGATGGTATTATAGGTTCATAGGTTCATACTAGGCTATCTGCCCTAGGGCATTTATAAGCCTAGCCAGTGTGTGCTTGGCTTTCGCCACCCATTTTAAATTAATTTTGCTATGCCCTTTTTCGAGGTTAGTATACTGTGCCTCTGTCTAACAGTGACATAGAAGTGATACCCGGGGTAAACCTACGATCTCCCATCCACTCATCAAGATTCCTCTTGAAGAGAGTCAATGAGGGACTTTGCCTAACCTGGACTGGGATTTTATTCCAGAGTGAATTCTTGTGGAAGTTGGAAGAAAGGAAAGTGGTAAAGATCTGGAATGTTTTGTTGACAGTATTTTAAAAGTAGGGAAGTACCAACATCCTGAAAAAAAGTTGTGGTGGTTGTAATACCTAAAGACGGTAAAGACCTATCAGACACTGGTTCATACAGGCCAATCTTAAACCATGATTATAAAGTGTTTGTCTATAATAGCTAACAGAATGGCAAATATGTTTCTATAAGATGTAGACCATTGTGGTTTTGTGGAGGGGAAACACCATTTGACAGGAACACATTGTGTCATGTAACGTAATTTCAGCAAAATGCAAAAATCATGAGTGCTGTTAGGCGAAATTACGTTTGCTGACTTTGGAGTTTGCTTTTTTTCTCCACTGTTTTGAGACCTTGGAACTGGTATATATAAGTCTGGGGGGTGCAGTGAGGCTTGACACCCTGCAAAAGCAAAATTGTCACGTTTCTTGTCAAAATTGATTTTGCTGAATGACTTTAATTTTTTTGCCCCAGTTGCCAAAATTACCTTTGACTCGACATGAATATGTTTAAGATTACCTAATTTGAAAGGATATTTTAGAGCTAAAAAATTAAGGCTCATATACATAACATAAGCAGAAAACTATAAATCAAAGTGGAAGGGATAATGAAACTGGGGAAGTTCAAGAAATAAGTACAGAGTGGGATTTTGGATGCAGATCCTTAAGGAGAGTAACAAAACCATGCAGAATTGTGAAGTAGCAGAAACTATTCTAAGAACTAAGCCAACAAGAGAATGGAGAAAGGAGATTTTGCTGATAGGGGTGGTTGCAATTAGCAGTACAGAAAATAGGCAAGAAGAGGCTGGAATTTATTGGAGAACACTTGCAAAGAAACCAAGCTATCGGGAGCAAATAACTAAAGTAAAGGTAATAGAATGGGAAGAGGCCAAGAAAGCATTTGGGCTTCAGGATAAAGACGGCCTTCCCTATCATGGATTAATATCAAGAGTATAGGCAGTGAGAAAGAGATACGAGAATCCTAAGTGAAAACCTGTTCTGGTAGAGTTTTAAGTTGAATCAAGAACAGACGCTGCCATTAAAAGAAAGATAATTCATAGGGCATATGAAATATTTTACAATACTTATAGGAGGTTAGAAAAAGTTGGGAAGAGACCTTTGGGTAAGCAATTCCAGAAGGAAACAATGGGAGGACATATGAATGACTGCCAAGTATGCACCACAGTCTACAAGACGTATGATTTTTGTTGGGAACTGTTTGTATAGGTATTTAAAGTCTAAACCGACGGTGTTTGAAGTATTGAATATTGTAACAGAGGTAAAAGAACTGGAAGTGGGATCTTAAGAAATGGGTAATAGCAAACTACATAGAAAATATGAAAATTGTGGGAAAAATTATGCAAAATGTTATGGAGGAGGAGTGAAATTTAAAGTAGGTAGGAACTGAGCAATTTATGTAATGTTGGATTGATGATGGTTATAAAAAACATTATGCATAATGTTTGTAACTAGAAATACCTTAATATGGTTTGTTTTCTTCTACTTAAAGATACGTTTGTCTGTGTTTTTAAGTAATAATTCATTCTATAAAGGTCTTTAGTAAAGTAGGTGTATGATCTGTTTGTATGCACATATATATGTACCATATTTCTCCGTAAATAAGACCTAACCAGAGAATAAGGCCTAGCATGCTTTTCCAGGGTGGTCGTGATATAAGCCCTACCCCAAAAATAAGCCCCTGTTAAGATTGTCAACAACACACGACAAACGTGTTGAATTATAAAATAATAACCTCAGTCAACAGATGTCAATAATATTATCGTACTCTGCTCGCCATTTTCGGACCATTCGGACAGCCAACTTCTTCTCTTTGCAGAAAGTCATAAGATTATTTCCCCGGGAGTCCTCCATGATTCTTACTGTAACCCTAATCCTCACTCACACTTGAGATCCTTGGCCCATAAACATGGGCAACTGTACTTTGATTGGTCAAAGTACAGACAACGCACGTAAAACATGCGCACTTGATAACGTACGGGTGTGGTTGTGTCTTCTTAACCGTCGCCATTTTGTGTTGCCACTCCTGTCTCGTAAGTCTTCAGTTAACTGCCCCCCCAGACAAGATTAGTGCAGATAGAGCTATTCCATCGAGTACAAGAAAGGAATCATGGAGGACTCCCGGGGAAAGAATCTGATGGCTTTCTGCAAAGAGAAGAAGTTGGATCTCCAAATGGTTCGAAAATGGCGAGCAGCGTACGATAACCTCAGTCAACAGGCCGACGAGGGAAATGCTAAGAAGTGCAAGTGCGGATGAGGTCGGCAAACATTATTTCCTGAGCTGGAAGACATCATCTGTGAATGGATTGCCAACAGGACAGCAAAAGCTTTGGTTGTGCGCAGGGCTGATATTCAAGCATTTGCCATTGTAATAGCACCACAATTAGAAATATCCCCAGAAGAATTCAAAGCATCACGACATTGGCTGGATGGCTTCCTTCAGTGATATGAACTGCCCCGAAGAAGATCAACAACACTGTTCAAGCTGGAAGATACTGAAGTTATTAAACGTGCACTTGCATTGAAGTCCTTTGTTGATGGCATTGACTTTTCTAAATACCAACTCTCCAACATGATTGCTATGGATGAAACTGCAGTGTTTATGGGCCAAGGATCTCAAACAACAATTGATCAGAGGGGTGCCTCATCAGTCTACATTCCCTCCACTGGTTACAAAAGTGCACGTTACCTGTATTTTGGCAGTTCGTCTAGATGGAAAGAAAACCCCACCTCTAATCATTAGTAAGGGCAAGAAAGATAAGACTGAACGTGTTTCAGGCATTTACATTCTTGAAACCGAAAAAGCATGGTGCACACAAGCAGTTATAAGAAAGTGAGTCGATGTAATGCTGCCACTTGTTGTGCAAGGTGGCGAAAGAGGTCTGCTAGTCTAGCGGGGCGAGTGCTGGCCGAATCCCAAAGACATGAAGAAATTCCTTGCACAGAAAAGAAGAGATGAACTAATTATTCCCGCAGGAATGACTGCCTATCTCCAGACTTTCGATATTGCAATAAACAAGCCATTCAAGGACCATTTACTCATGGAACTCAATGACTACATTGAAAATAGAATGGAGAGAAATCAGCATGGAAACTTAGTGAAGCCTAGCCTGCAAGAGGTCATGACTTGGATGAA
>NC_056746.1:794975877-795075877 GCF_019279795.1 Protopterus annectens
GACAACCACAATAGGGATTCTGAGTTTCTTGCACTACAGGGGGCAGGCATTGGTGAACTGGATATGTTTGAAGGCGAATGTAGAAATGATGAGATCGATTTACGCCCAAATAACACCATAGATAACAACAACCCCTTCAATAGTAATGGCAACAGTGATTCTTTCGCAGCCCCTGACACCTTCTACCTCAGGCCAAAGGCCATATCCGACAGCCACGTGGAGACACCGAGGCCTGTGGAAACACAAGGTATTGGGCCTGTGGAAACTATTCCCTCAGATTGGTCCGGAGCCGCTGAGCAGGCATCGGCTTCTGAGGGTGTTTTCATACCTTCACAGCTTACTATTAAGCCCACTACAGCAGCCAAGGCAAAGTCAAAAACACCATTAAAGACAAGGAAACAAGTACAGCATTCTCCTGAACAGTCATCCATGCCAAAGAAACAGATGCTTAAAATGTCCGAAGACCTAATTACTTTAATCAGGGGTTCCCATCCCCCTCCTGACAAAAGGCCTAGGCAAGACACCGATTATGACTCCTCTGACCAGGTTTCTATTTCCTCTGATTCCTCTTCTGATCAGGGATATTCTCTCCCTCCCTATGAGGACTCTGATGCATAAGAGTCTATACCTTCAGTCTCTCTGCCTGAGGATTATTCTTTTGGGGAAACCCTGCACACCATGAAGGAGCATTTCCATTGGGAGAGCCAGGATTATTCAGAATCCAAGAAAAGGCTCAAGAGACTTTCTTTTATTGCCTCAGCACAGGCCCCTGGCTATTCCCCCTGTGCTTGATATTGTTGATGTTTTCTCTGAATCCAGTGCGTCTCCTGATTCCTTACCCCCTGCACCAGACAAGCGAGACTGGTACTCCGGGGTCCCTGACTCTCATAAATTTCTTTACAAAAACCCTGCTACAGATCCAGAAACAATTTCTCAGGGTCCTAAAGGGGTTAAGGCTTCCACTGCTAAAAATCCTGTCCCCTCGGATAGGGATTCCAGAGCTCTGGATAGATGGGGGAAAATGGTTTACACTTCTGCTACTTTAGCTGTAAGGGCTTTAAATTGCCAGTTTCACATGCTTAAAAATCCACAGTACCTCATGTCCTTGTTAAAACAGAAAATGGTTTCAAACTCAGGAAGTCCTGATAGTAAGGAAATGCAGGATTTATTGCATGCAGCTGAACAAGTGGGAAAGCATACTCTGCAATGTGACTTTGACTCATTAGAGGCTTCTTGTAGAGCCGCAGTTACAGGCTCGTTTATTCAAAGGCATGCTTGGTTGAAAGAACAAAGTGTACCTGAACATGTTAAAGTAAAATTATTGGATGCTCCACTACAGCATGATACTTTGTTTGGTGTTAAGGCAGTAGAGGTGTTAAAGAAAATGGAGGATAAACCAAAATCAATGCAGACAGTGAAGGATTTCTTACAGGTTCAACCACCTAGGTTTAGCAGAAACTGGCCTTCAAAAAATTGGTCCTTTCCAGTGTCGGACAGGCCACAAAGAGGCAGATACGGGCGCCCAAGAGGCAGATCTCAGTCCCAAGGCTCCTACAGACCTAAACAATGGGATATTACAGTCCCCAAAGGAAGAGAAGACAAATCACAACCTTATAGGAAATGGTCCCAATGACTTCCCTCTACAGATGCCAAGCACTTATCTTTTGGCAGCACCCCTAGGGGGAAAGCTAGCACTTTTCTCAAAAAATTGGCACATAATCACCCAGGACAAATGGGTACTGAATATTGTTTCTCATTGTTACAGGTTCCACTTTCACACGCCTCCAAAATCAAAAGGTATGCCAGACCTGCCACTAAACCAGTGGGCAGAGACATAAAAACAAATTGCTGCTCTCATGGACATGGGAACTATTCATAGAGTACCAAAGCAAGAACAGGGGCAAAGATTTTACTCAAGACTTTTCTTAGTACCCGGAAAGGACTAAGCCTGGACACCAATACTGGACCTGTCAATCCTAAGTACTTTCCTGGATGTTCCAAAATTCAAAATGTTAACACTACAGCAACTTCTACCCATGCTGGACAAAGAAGGCTTGGCTAGTTACTTTGGACCTCAAGAAGGCATACCTGCATGTCCCAATCAGACAATCTTGCAGAAGATACCTCACATTCATAGCAGGCTCAATGCATTACCAATTCTCTGCACTGCCCTTTGGCTTATCTACTGCGTCCAGGGTCTTCACAAAATGCCTGGCACCAGTAATTGCATTTTGCAGACAAAAAGGAATTCAGATATATCCCTACTTGGACGACTGCCTTATTCAAGCAGAGAGCAAGGACATTCTTCTAAAGCATCTGGCATTTGTAAACAGATTACTAATTTGCCTAGGGTACACAGTAAACGAAAGGAAATCAAAACTAGTGCCCTCTCACGAGATAATATTCATGGGTGCAAGCTTAAATACAACTGCCCTGATGGCTTATCTCACGCCAGACATACAGATGCAACTGACTCATTACTTTCAAATGATGGCAACAAAGACCCAGCTCCCTGCAAGAAAAATTCTGCAGTCTCTGGGCTTCATGGCGTCCTGCATTCTACTAATTCCGTATGCAAGACTGCATGTGAGGAAACTACAATGGTATCTAAAAGTGTTTGGACTCAACATTGCCACAGCCTGGAGGCAATCATAACTTTAATTCCTTGCCTACAACAGGAGTTTCGATTGTGGTCCCAGGCCTGTCACCTCAACAAGGGACAGCCTTTCACCATACCCATAGCCAGGCAGACAATAACAATGGATACATCGGATTATGCCTGGGCGGGCACATATGGCAGGAGAATGTATTCAACAAATGCATCTTCACATCAATCAGAAAGAGATGCTAGCTGTACAGAATGCCCTGACAGCTTTCAAGGACCTACTACATCTAGGACAACTACTAATAAAGACGGACAATACCACAGTTATGTGGTACATAAGCAAGGGGGCACACATTCCTACCCCCTATGCAGGCAAGCCATGATTTTGTGGATCACAGCACTGATCTATTAAGTACATCTGAAGGCACAAATCCTCCCAGGAACAAAAAATACACTGGCAGATGAACTAAGCAGAAATCTCATGGATCCTCACAAATGGAGACTAAATGCACAGTGTTCAGCATGATAACAAGGAAATGGGGGCGCCTAGACATAGATCTTTTTGCCTCCCCTCACAACTGCCCACTACAGAAATTCTGCACAAGAGCTTTTCACTCACAAGCATGGAAAGTGGATGCTCTATCATTCAGCTGGAAAACCCTGACAGTTTATGCCTTCCCACCAATGCCTCTTCTTGCCAAGGTGCTCCTAAAAGTCAAACAAGAGAGGCCAGAAATTATCCTGATTGCCCCAGACTGGCCACGCCAGCACTGGTACCCAATCCTAAAGAGCTTGTCTCAAGGCCTAGCCTGGCCCTTACCTCAAATTCCTCATCTTCTGACTCAACAAAACAATCAGATTCTGCACAGTCAACTCAAAACCTTAAATCTGGCAGCATGGCAGATAATGTAGCCACTCAGCCTGCATCTCTCACTAAAGCTGTTATGGATGTCATTTTAGAAGACCGGAAGCCCAGCACTAGGAAATCTTATGCAGAAAAATGGAAGAGATTCTGTGCTTGGAACCAGGCACAATGACTCGAACCACTTGTTCCAAATATACCTCAGATTTTACAATACCTGACTGAGATGCTGGACAAAGGCTTATCTTTCTCATCAATTAAGATCCGTGCCTCTGCCATTTCAGCTCATTACAATATGGATCCTCCAATTTTTTCACATCCTCTACTCAGACAGTACCTCAGAGGGTCAAAAAACATAAGACCCCCAAGGAGAGCACCAATACCAACTTGGGATCTCAACTTTGTTTTAGAAAAGCTCACACTGCTTCCCTTTGAACCAGCCAGCTCAGCTGATATAAAATTCTTATCTTGGAAGACTGCTCTGCTCCTAGCAGTAACCTCAGCAAGAAGAGTCTCAGAGTTACAGGCATTAATGGCTGTGGAACCTTTCTTCATTTTTCACCAGGACAGGGTTTCTCTTAGGATAAACCCAACATTCATACCAAAAGTGGTTTCCAATGTGGCTCTGAACCAAACCATTCATTTACCAACTTTCTACCCAAACCTCCAGAATAAAAGGGAGAGACTTCTGCATGCTTTGGATATACACAGACAGTTGCGATTCTACCTGGACAAAACAAAAGCTTTCAGAAAAACTGAGCAACTGTTTGTAGCCTATGCTGCAGGATCACAAGGAAAGCCCATCACAAAGCAGACAATTTCAAAATGGATAAGACACTGCATTCACTTATGTTATGCACAACATGGCAAATCAGTGCCTAAGGGCATTAGACCACATTCTACCATAACCGCAGCCACTTCAGCAGCCTTTCTCAGAGGAGTACCTACGAAAGACATTTTAGAAGCTGCAACCTGGAGTTCAGTGCACACTTTCACCAAGCACTACCACTTACCTCTCTACTCTAAATCCAGAGCAGGCTTTGCCACTGCAGTTCTGCAGGGCCTGGTAGCCTCTCCAAATCCAATTTAGACCCAGCCTCCCTACCTCAGCTTTGGGATTCAACCCAAGTGTAATGACTGCAACAGTGAAACACGATGAACATAGTACAGTTGTGTGCCTACCATAAATGTAGATGTTCGAGTGTATTCACTGTTGCAGTCCAGCTTACCCACCCACCATCCCCCTTTTTCCCTTGCTGGGATTTCTCTGTACTTCTCAACTCTATACAACCTATGTAGTGTATTTGCTTGTAGATGAAGGATATGTTTATATTAGTACATGCATGCTTTTTGGCATAATTTATTCTTTACAGCCTTCCTATCTGGGGGCACCTGACATCTGGGGCAAGAAAGAAAATGGCGTTGGTTGCATTTTTTATGCCCCTGGCGCACTGACGTCAGGGAAGAGGCGACAGCAACCGACGTCGGACCAATACTTTGGAACTCGGGCCAACTGCGGGTCGCCTGTCAGCAGGATAACCCAAGTGTAATGACTGAAACAGTGAATACACTCTAACATCTACATTTATGGTAGGTACACAACTGTACTTTCCTTTTCACTAGTTTTCTAGATTTACATATACAAAAAAATCTTTGAGTAGAATTAATATGCACTCATCTGTAGTTTAGAATATTGTACATTTTGACATCCACACTTTTTAAACAATAATTATAGTTGTAATCACACAGATTTTCTAGCACTCGTATTGTTCACATAAACAGACAGGTACACTATAAGGGAGTATATTAGTGAGTTGTTAATTTGATGTGTTTACAGCACTCACTGTTAGAACTGAATGCCGTCTGTGATTAGTATCTTGTGGACTTTGTCCCTTTAAATGTTTCTGTGATAAGGAAGACTCCCCCCTTTTCTAGTAACGTACTAGCAACATGACGTAAGTTTCTTGTTCATGGTAGGTAATCATCCAGGCTACGAAATATAGATGTTAACTTGTTAACCATTATTTTAGGTAAGAAAATATTTTTTAGTTAACACACGCATTTTTTATTTTGTGATTTATTTCATTTTATTTTATTTTATTATTTTATTTTGTTTTGGATTTATTAGATGTACATCTATTCTTAAATATAGGTAGGGAGCATAAGTTTCCATAAGTGAGTGTGAGGTTCATAGCCATTCTCGTGGTTTATTTAACATTTAGTACTTCATTTTTTTCCCTTTCCGTATAGGTTGTGAACAACCCATTATGACTCTCGTTCCTTTCAATGTTATGTATTTACTTCAGAATGTGTTGGTTACTGAGACTATATGAAGCAACATAATAGCAGTAACAATTAGCTTCTTAGTAGGAAGTAGTTGGCTAACAACTTCATTTATTGATTTCTTTTTTTAACACTTTTTGTTTTCAGTTATTGGGCGTCTTTTTCTATATGTTTGGACATCTTCTTTGTTTCGACGTCTTTTAATAGAAGTGGTTGTTTAGTAGGTTTTACATTTATGGGTCAACCGGATACAAAATGTGAACCCCAGTGTATTGGAAGGACTAGTATTAACACGCTGGATCATTTTGCGTGATTTTTGTAAGTGCATTACTACGACATCTTTTTCATTCTAAGTATACAAGAATTAAGGGGATTTTATGAACTGTTTAACTACTTATAACTTAAAATGCAGGACTGTACGTGATTTTTTTCCTCATTTCATTGTTTTCTAACCTGCAATATCTTGTAGCGTCTCTCGAAGTAGTTGCGTTTTGCACTATTTGGTTTGAGCAGTCTACGAAGATAATATAGATAACAGTGCATTATGATGTTACATGCTTTGTAAACTTAGTTTTTATATGTTTTGTAATTACTTTACTAGTTTTTATGTTTATTTTTACTCCATGGTGATGAATGTTTGGGATTTTATTTAGGAAGGACTTTATTAGGAATGTTTTTAAAGTACACTCTTGTATTGCAATCATTAACAGCTATGGGAGTCGCTCTTTTCTAAGGGCAGCTGCAAGTGATTTTATAATTAAGCGCTGATTTTTGGCGCCTTTTTCTACCTATACAACAGTGTAAAAAGTGATTTTAACCATGTCTGAAGAAGTCTTCCTACTAGGGAAGACGAAAAGCGCTTCTCAATTGGATTAAAGCTTTGGATTGCTCACTTGTTCGGATTTTTTTTGTTGTATGTTAAGATTTTAGACAACTGTGCTGTTCCTCAGTCCATCAGAAAATAGTATGACCTGTTACAGAAGTACTTTCCAGAATCTTCACCTATTCCTCCAGATGTCCTATTTCCATGTTGCAGTATTCGTAGTGTGGGATTCTTTGCCTCAGGCGACCCGAATGTCAGCTCCTATGTAAAAGCTTAAGCCTGGTTGCTGGAGGTGCGTGGGATGTCACACGCAGGGCCATGAACGAGGGATCTTAAATGTGACCCCTCAGCAGTCTTTGCATAATCCAGTAAAGGGATACTGAAGGGGACAACTGGGCATCCCTTGCCCAATGATAGAAAACAGAGTATTAAACAGATTTGGCAAAAAAAAAGCTTATACCTCAGCTGCCTTTTCTACAAGGGCACTAAATTGCCAGTTTCATATGTTAAAGTACTTGGAGTCCCAGCAAGACCAAATTATTAAAAAGGCAGAGACTGTTGCTAATAGAACCTTGTCCTAAGGATGATCAGGAGATAGCAAAAGGAGCTTTACAGGTCTTCTGGCACTCCTTAAAATGTGGGTATGATGTGCATTCATGCAGAACATATGCCATAAGCTCAGTCATTCATAGACATGCTGAGCTCATGATTCAATCTCTGTTAGGCCAAGTCAAGGCTGAACTAGTGCACTACACAAAAAAAAAAAATTCCTTTTTGGACCCACAGCTGAAAATGTTTTTGAGAAGTTGAACAAAAAAAGGAAAACAAGTAAAGACAGTGAAGGAATTTTACCTGTCACCAACACACCAAGATATGATAGACAATACTCTTCCAAACTGTGGAGAGGCCACCCAGCACTATGAGAATCATGCAATTTAGGAAGTGGCAGCCTGAGTAAACAGAGACCAGGGAGCTCTAACGAGCACACATACCACAGAGACCAACTGTGACTGTCCTCAGCCTCTGACTCCCCGTTTGTCTGGCAGGATCACTCCTCCTTCCAACATCAATGAAAGCTCATAACCAAAGGACCAGTGGGTCCTCAGCATCATAGAAAGGGGTTACTCCATCCACTTCAGATAAATTCCACCCCTCTCCTAGGCATGCCAAGACCCCCAAAAGAGCAGGAGAATGTCTTACCTCCATTCCTCTGGGAGCTACTATAACAAGGATCCAGATCAGGACGTCAAAGACTTCTATTCAAGGATTTTTCTAGTCCCAAGAAAAGAAGGTATCTGAAGGCCTATCTTGGACCTATCAAGGGTAAATAAGTTCCTTTATGTACTAAAATTAAAAATGGTACATGTACAAAAACTAGTGCCAATGATTTTCCAGGATACCTATATGGTTACTCCAGACCTAAAGGATGCTTACCTCTATGTCCCTATTTCAGACAGTCACAGGGATATCTACTTTTTGTGGTAGCAAGTTTGCAGTACCAATTTTGTGCTTTACTTTTTGCTCTATTTACTGTTCCCAGAGTATTCATTAAATGCTTAGCTCCCATTGCAGAACCCTAGGGGTTCAAATTTACTCCTAAATGGACGACTGTCTCTTTCAGGGAAAATCCACACCATAGACGCTATACACCTTGCAGCTCACAATAGACTGCTTCCAAAAGGTAGGTCTCACCCTAGACCTCTTCAAGTTACAAATCCTTCCTCAGACAAGGATTCTCTTTCCAGGGCCCTTATAGATTTCCTTCGTAGGTTAGGATATTTTATCTGACAAAATACCTCACCAGCTTGCTACCAAAATTACTAATTTCAGCAAGGGAATTTATAGGTATCCTGGGTTACGTGACCTCTTGCATTTTCATGATTCCCCCTTGCAAAACTACATATGAGAAAACTTCAGTGGTTTCTAAAAAGTTCTTGGGAATGGCATTGTACTGGAAACTTTTCTGCCTCCTCTTCCGTGCTTAAAAAAGGAGCTGTTGTGGTGGAAAACGCCATTCTACAGAATCCAGGTGTAAATTTCTCTCTGCCAGAGGTAGACAAGACCATTGCCATAGACAGTTCATACATAGCTTGGGAATCTTACCTTGGCCCCATGAAGGTACAGGACATTTGGACACCAGGTCAGAGGAAACTGCATATAAACCAAAAAGAGATGTTAGCCATAAAAAGCTTTTAACAGCGTTTACCCTCAGGAATGGACTTTGCAGATATGGACTGACAACACCATAGTGATGTGGTACATAAACAAGCAAGGGGGCACCCTTTCCTACCTCTTGTGCAATCTTGCAGTGAAGGTTTGGATGTTAGCACAAAAAACAAAACAGACTGTTATAGCATCCTATGTTCTGGGGCAGAACAATACCTTGGCAGATTCTTTAAGGAGGAATATTCTAGACTCCAGTGAATGGATGCTGAAGTGGAAGATTGTCTTGGACTTAACCATGCTCAGTAGACAATTTCAAAGGTTCTACTCCTAGAACCCCAGAGGCAGGGACATGGCAAACATGTGCATTCTTATTCAAATGGGCCAACCTGTTCTTGTATGCCTTTCCGCCTTTATGTTTGATCCCCAGGATCCTGATGAAAGTCAGTTTGGACAGACCAAACGTAATTTTCATTGCCCCCTTCTGGCTGAGACAACACTGGTTCTCCCTCCCCTTGAGCCTCAGTGAGGGGAGATTCCACTGTCTCCCATAGAAAATAGATGATCTCAGCCATGCCAAGTTGTCAGTATTCTATACTCACTTGGCTGCACTCAAACTGACATCCTGGAGGATTGAGTTTTGATACCAAAAAATGTCATCTGTCCCAATAAAGTTGAAAGAGGCACGGAAACCCTCCACCAGAAGATCATGCCTAACAAAATGGAAGAGATTTTTCATCTGCTGCCACAGCAAGGGTACCAGCCCTCCTCATGCAAGTATAAATTTTGTCCTAGAATAAATTTCAGATCTGTTCAGCTAGGACCTTTCCTGGCTAAGTATTACGGAACATGCATCTGCCATCTCAGCTTGCCTATCCTGTTCCCCTCCTATTTACTCTGTCCCCCACTTGAAGCAATTTTTAAAAGGGGTTATTTACTTAAAATCACACAGACGGAACCTGGTTCCTACTTGGGATCTAAGTTATGTGCTAGGAAAAACTCACCTTGCCTCCCTTTAAACCAGAAGTTTCTGCCCCTCTAAAGTTGCTCGGTTGAAAAGATCACCTTACTAATAAGGTTTCACCTCAGCAAGAAAGGTCTTGAGTTACAAGCCCCCATGTGTAAAGAATCTTTGACTGTCTTTCACAGGGATAGGGTAACCCTTAGAACTAATCCATTCTTTATGCCTAATGTAGTATCTGAACTTTCTCTAAACCAGGCTACTTGCCAGTTTTCTTTCCAAATGCACAGACCAAAGCAGAACAAATCCTCCATTCCCTGGATGTACATTGACAAGTCAGGAACTAAGTAGACAGGACAAACCCCCCAAATAGAGCTGAGCAATTGTTGGTAGTTTTTGCAGAGGGGAAAGACTGTACACCTGTCTCCAAACAAACTGTATCGAAATGGATAGTCCATTGCATTAGGTTCTGTTACACTCACTATGGAAAACTGTTCTACCAGGCACAGGGCATCTACCACTGCCTTCCTCAAGGGAGTTCCTACCCAAGCTATTCTAGAAGTGGTCACTTGGAACTCGGTGTACACTTTTACAAAACATTGTCTTTTAGGCATTGCCCTCCAGAGCTAGTGAGCTGGGTTTGGTACTGCCATCCTGCAAAACATTGTTGCCTAGGAGCCAAGAAATTACCCACCACCTAACAGCTTTGGAAGTCCTCCCAATAATCAGTGCTACCACATTGACTAGAAAGGGCATAGAACAGCTGTGTCACACTTACCGTAATTGTTGATATTCGAGTAGCTCGATGTTAAGGTATAAACTCTCATCCTCCAGCTCCTGTATCTGCTGACCCTTTCCCCCCTTGCTGGGTGCAAAGGGAGAGGAGGTTCCTGCAGATAGCCCCTTGCTTCACCATTATCCCTTGTTTTCCTCCTAATGTCTCTCACTTACACACTCAAACTCATGCAACTGGGTAGGTTGTGCTGTCGTCTGGCATCAGATTGCTTGTTCACTGCTTCAGTGGATGCCCTTTTTGTACCGAGATGTCCAGACCTTAGACATCCTTCACCTAGGCAAGATGCCAGGACTCTGGAAATCGGGCTGGTCGAGAGCTTCTGTATGGCAGGAAGACCCAAGAATCAGTACTGCAAGATTAAGCTACTCAAATGTCTACAGTTATGTTATGTGTGACACAACAGCACTTTCTCCTTTCTCCTGACTTCAGCAGGGGAAAAAACAGAATACTCCCACAGATTGTTGACCTTCTAACCCAGAACAAGGGATCTGTCCTCCATCTCACCATGAAGACTCTCAAGCTAACAACTTGAAAGATTGGACACAGACTCCATCAACTTAGTCTTACACCAAGGATGACTTTTCCAGTCGGAAAGAGACTAGAAAACCAAGTACTAGAAAGTCATGTATAGCAAATGGAAAAGGTTTTCTATGTTGTGGTAGCCCAGTGGTATTCTCTCTTAGGCATATTTTAAAGCAGATATTCTAATAACCTATCCCTTCTCTTCAAACAAGGAAAACTTTTATTCCAGTGTCAAGATCTACATTTCTGCCATCTCAGCCTGCCTCCCTGTTTCCCACTCCCCCACATGAAACAATTCATGAAGTGGAAAGACCTCCCAGGCAGGAACCTGCCCCCCCTCATGGGACCTGAATTTTGTATTTGAAAAACGTACTCTGCCACCCTTTGAACCAGCGGCTTCAACCCCTGTTAAGCTATTAACATAAAGCAACCCTGCTTTTAGCACTCACTGCAGCCAGTTGTATTTTAGAACATCAAGTCCTAATGTGCTGGTGCAGCGGTAGTGTTGTCACCTCACATAAAGAGGTTCTCCCGTTCGATTTTCGGCTGGAGCGCCTTCTGTGTGGAGTCTGCATGTCCTCCCCACAGTCGAGTAGCGTTCAAAAGACATGCGTGAATGGGCGTGCCTTCGTTGAAGGTTGGGCTGGCACCTCGGCACTGTAAAACTCTACTGCAAAATCATTAGCGGACCGAAGTTTGACTGTGCTGACCCCTAACCGGGAAAAGCCAAAAGAAGAACAAGTCCTAATGTGCAAGTAGCTATTCTTAATCTTCACAGGGACAAAGTTACCTTGAAAACTAGTACATCCTTTATGGCCAAAATGGTTTCAGAAATTTCTTTCAATCGAACCATTTACCTCCCTGAGTTTTTCCCCAGTTGTGGCAGAGAGGATCTTGAACTCCTTGGACATACACAGTTTAACTAAGGTTGTACTTCCACAGGCCTAACTGCCTAAACAGATCTGGCCAGTTCTTAGTAGCTTTGCAGAAGAAAAATCGCGTAAACCAGTTAGAAACTTAACTGTCTCCAACTTGATTGCAAATTGCATCTCCTTTTGTTACTCTCAACATGGTAAACTGCTTTCTGGCAGGGCCAGAGCACAAGCCACATGGACCATTGCAGAGGCTGCCACATGGTCTGATTCTCGCACCTTAGCCAAACGCTACCACCTTGGGTCCATCTCCAGGGCAAGAGCCAGGTTCTCCTCTGCCTTCCCGCAGGTTCTACTGTCCCTGGGCAAGATCTCAGCCCAGCCACCTGCCTAGAAGCTGTGGGAATCCTCCTAAGCCTTAGTACTGCAATATTGACTATGATGAACATTGTACATTTGTGTATCTGAATTACCATAATTATAGATGTTCAAGTAGATCAGTGTTGCAGTGCCCTCCGAGTCCCCTCATTCCATTCATCATCCCCACCTCTGTCTTTTCCTTTCCCTTACTTCAGGGACCCTGTTTTATTGTAAGGGTGTTTGGAAAGGTTTTGCTCCACATCAGGACCATTGGACTCCTTAGACCAGAAAGACCTGTAGATGGCACTGGTTGATGCCCTCTTTATAGTCTAGTGTCCAGATGTCGGACAGAAGCAGACATCAGCTGGCTGGGGATGGTGAAAGATTCTGGTATTTTGGCCAGCCATGGGCTGCTTCTTGGCAGGAAGTCTCAAGGCTCAGTACTACAACATTAACCTACGCGAACATTTATAACTGTGGTAAGTTAGATACACAGCTGTACTTTTACTGATAGTAAGCCAGTTCCAGATGACAGTAAAATTACTGTGAAGGAGACTATTCAGTTCTTGAGAGGATTTGTGAACTCTAGTAAAAAAAAAAAAAAAAAACATGTCATCTGCTTATATAAGTAAGTAGGAAATGTAAGGTAGATGTAAAGGCAAGTCATAATTAGAAAGGGTGAGTAGTAATGATAGTAAAGTACCGATCCCTGCAGAACTTCTTTAGAGAATGTGTCTATATTTGTGTTATGTCTTGATGATCAAACATCCTGTTTGATAAATCGTTATTCAGCTACATTCAGACTTTGGCTTGAGTCCACTGTTAAAAAACGTATGAATTACTATTTCATGAACTCCTTTTTTGTTCTGACTGGAGGTGGAACTTGCTTGCGAGTCTTCTACCAGCTTATGTAGGACCTTCCCCCATCTTTCCTTTTCATACTGCAAACGGATTTGAGTTGTGTTAATTTTCAGATGACGTGATTACCAAAATTCTCATTGCTTCACCTTATGTCAGACTTTGCACTATTTCTTCCTGTTGGGAGATCTTTATTTACAATTAATTTTATGTATGCTTTCAAGAGTGTATATCCTTTTATTTGTTGTCCTAGACCTTCCACTCTCTCCCACTCTCTCTATCTCTTGTCCTGAATGGAGACGGAATTTTTTTCTAGATCTGCTTATCTGAACGTCTCCATGATACCCTCCCTGTTTTAGCTTGGAAACCGTCTTTACTTGCTCTAAATCTTACCCTAAGATACCTCCTCCCCCTTGATCTAGTGCACCCCTGTTGTCCCATCTTCCTTTACTCATTTTGAAAGGGAGTGAGGTGTCGCTTTTGTTTATTCATTCCTTAGTCAGAAACCTTCTCTCCAGTCTTACACCTGCTCCTCCACATTAATGACTGTTTGTTAGGAGCTACATATAGATACGTGTGTATGCATGTAGTTGTTGCGTACATGTACAGTTTCATATAAAACTCTTAGAAACTCAGTGGAGAGGTTCAGAAAAACAGACTGTTAATGTACAACTAGCTAATCAACACAATCTTAAGTAATTTTGGAACACAGTTAATAAAATAGTTTCACCAAGCAGTATATCCCCAATCCAACCTTATGCCAACAAGGAGCAACTTGTAATAATTGCTTCTCAGATGAAGAGTCAATGTCCTTCAAGGATGCATCTGCAGTCATAACATATGGGTTGTCCTGCCTCAGGCAGCCCTTCGGTCGGCCGGATTCCAAAGTCTGGGTCTGGCCTCGGCTGATGTCGCATTTTCCCCGATGTCAGAGTGTCTGGGGTATAAAAGCATCAGCCGACGCCATTTTCCTCCGTCTTTCTTGCCGCGTGGTGCCCGAAGCAGAAGCAGTTCGCAAGTGCCGGTCGGCCAGCTCCTGTGATTCAGCTACCGAAGACTTCGAAAAAGCTAAGTACCCCGTTGGGGACTCTTTCTTGCCTCAGCCGATGTCAGTTAAAGTAAATAATTGTTGAAACAAATACCTCATAAGGATTTCCACTCTTACTGCCTCCCTTGCCTAGGCCCAGACCATGACGTCTCGGCCTGCTCAGCCTGTGCTTCCTTCAACCGATGAACTCTTAGACGTCGGTCGGAGTTTGCAGAGGAATTTTTTGGGGCTACTTTTGCGTACAAGATGCCGTCGGAGACTCCGACTTCTCATTTGGTTAAAAAACGGAAGGACAAGGACTGACACACGCGGCCCACGGTTTCGGCTGAAACCACGGTCAGGCCTTCCGCGAGTGTCATGGTTTCGGCTGAAACAGAGTCCACGGTGCTTCCTATTACCGAATCCACTCAACCGACTACCTCGGCCCCGGAGGCTCCGGCCGAGTCGGTTATTGAATTACCTACTGAGACCGGTGTCCAGGAAATGTCCGACACCATTCCTTTAGACAAGTCTACTCCTGCACGTGGTGCAGCCAGACCCCCTGCATCCATGTCCATTAAGGCCTTTTCTAGGGCAAAAGCTGCTAAACTCACTAAAGCTTTGCCTCCCAAGATTACCTCTCAGATTCTCAGCCTAGCAGAGGATCTTATCTCTTTAATCAGAGGTTCTCAACCTCACCCGGACAGGGGCTCTCAACCACCACCAGACAAAAGGCCCAGGGTTGAGCCCTCTGACCCCCACTCCTCAGATGAGTCCACGGATGGATCTGCTTTGTCAGACCCCCAGGAGGAGGCTTATTCGGCCTACGAGGATTCTGATGCTGAAGAATCTATTCCTTCGGCCTCCCCTCCTGAAGAGTTTTCATTTGGAGAGACACTGCACTCTATGAGAGAACATTTTCAATGGCAGGGCCAGGAATTTTCTGATTCTAGAAAGAGATTAAGGACCTTTTTACATTTGCCTCAGCATAGGCCTTTAGCTATACCTCCTGTTTTGCATGTTATTGATGATGTGTACTCTGATGCTAGTACAGCCCCTGATTCTCTCCCTCCGGCTCCTGCCAAACCTGATAGGTACTACAGGGTCCCAGATTCTCATCTACACCTGTACAAGGCCCACTCTGCAGACCCAGAATCTATTTCCCAGGGCCCAAAAGGGGTTGCAGCTGCCACTGCTAAAAATCCTCTACCCTCTGAAAGGGAGTCTAGAGCTTTAGAGCGATGGGGTAAGAAAGTGTATACTTCTGCAACTCTTTCCATGGGGGCATTAAATTGTCAATTTCATATGATTCAGTACCAAGAGTATTTGTTAGATGAATTGCATAAGAAGCTGTCCTCTTCTGAACCCCTTGACCGTAAATCTCTTCAGGATCTGGTACATAACTCACAGCAGGTTAATAACCATTTTTTGCAGTGTGGTTATGATGCACTGGAAGCTTCATGTAGGTCAGCTATGACAGGGGCAGTTATACGTAGGCATGCCTGGCTGAAGGAACAATCTTTACCAGACCATGTTAAAGCTAAGCTTCTGGATGCTCCAATGGAAAAGCAAAAATTATTTGGTTCCACGGCTCAGGAGGTCTTAAAGAAGTTTGAAGAAAAGGCAAAATCTGTGCAAACAGTCAAGGACTTTCTGCAAGTACAACCACCGAGATTCAGCAGAAATTGGCCTACTAAGAATTGGTCCTTTCCGGATTCAGACAGATCCCAGAGAGGCAGGAACAGGCGTGCCAGAGGTAGAGGGCAAGCTAGAGGCTCCTACAGAGGCCGTCAGTGGCAGCCTCCCAACCAGAGAGGTAGTGCAGGAACAACAACTGCTACACCAGGACAGACTCAATGACTTTATTTTGACTCCGCCGACCAGGGCTCAGTTAGAAGCACCATTGGGCGGAAAGCTTACTTTATTCTCAAAAAATTGGCATTACATTACAAGGGACTCATGGACACTGTAAATAATAGACAAAGGATACAGGTTCCATTTCCACACATTGCCAAAAAGAAAAGGAATGCCAGACCTGCCACCAAATCAGAGGGCAGAGGCTTTGAAGCAAATTACCAAATTAATACAAATGAAAGCCATAGAAAAGGTACCTTTTTCAGAACAAGGCCAAGGATTGTATTCCAGATTATTCCTTGTTCCAAGAAAAGAAAATCAATGGAGGCCTATTCTCGACTTGTCCGCACTGAATACTTATCTCATTGTGCCAAAATTCAAAATGCTGACTCTACAGCAACTTCTTCCCATGCTGGGCAAGGAGTCTTGGCTGGTGACTCTAGATCTCAAGGAGGCATACCTGCATGTTCCTATTCGACAAAGTTGCAGAAGACACCTCAGATTTCTTGCAGGATCAGAGCATTATCAATTCTCAGCATTGCCCTTTGGCTTATCTACTGCACCCAGAGTATTCACGAAATGCCTGGCATCAGTAATTGCACACTGCAGACTTCAGGGGATTCAAATCTACCCATATCTGGACGACTGCCTTATACAAGCGGACAACAAGAAAATTTTGCTAAAGGACTTGGACTATGCCATCCACCTACTGCAGGCCTTGGGATTACACAGTCAACATTCAAAAATCAAGACTTGTACCATCCCAAAGAATAACCTTTTTGGGTGCAGATCTAGACACAACCACCCAAATGGCCTTTCTCACAGAAGAAAAACAAAAACAGCTTCCGGATTACTTCAGGAGTCTGACAAGACAGACTCAGCTGACTGCAAGGAAAATCCTGCAGGCCCTGGGTTACATGGCATCCTGCATAATTCTGATTCCTCAAGCCAGGCTGCATATGAGAAAACTGCAATGGTACCTAAGGAGTGTATGGACTCAGCACAGTCACAGCTTAGAAACTTTGATCCCACTCATTCCTTGCCTTCAAAAGGAATTCCTATGGTGGGCTCAAGCCTGCCAGTCGAACAGAGGGTTGCCTTTCAGCAAACCAAGAGCAAACCAAACCATCACCACGGACGCTTCGGACTGAGGATGGGGAGCACACATGGAGGACAAATGTATCCAAGGGCTATGGTCTCAAAGAGAGCTGCGCATGCACATAAACCAAAAGGAAATGCTGGCAGTGATACACGCAATCGAGGCCTTCAAACCTTTCCTTCATCAAGGCCACCTGCTCATAAGGACAGACAACACCACAGTTATGTGGTACATAAACAAGCAAGGAGGCACGCATTCCTACCCTCTATGCAGACTGGCCATGAATCTATGGGAACTTTGCTTGAAACTCAATATACAACTGCAGTCCCAGTTCGTGCCAGGGAAGGACAATACACTGGCAGACAGCTTAAGCAGAACTACCATGGATGCGCACGAATGGATGCTGCACCCAGACATCTTCTTACTCATAACACAATCATGGGGAAGGCCGGAGATAGATCTGTTCGCTTCACCCCACAATCATCAACTGAAGACATTCTGCTCAAGGACATACCACCCACAAGCATGGAAAGTGGACTCTCTCTCTTTCAGTTGGAAAGCTCTGAAAGTCTATGCTTTCCCACCTCTCCCATTAATGTCCAAGGTTTTACTGAAGATCAGGGCAGAGCAGCCAAGAGTGATTCTAATAGCTCCAGACTGGCCAAGGCAGCACTGGTACCCACTGCTGAAGAGCATGTCACAGACTAAACCGTGGCCTCTCCCCCTATGGCCACTTCTACTGACACAGAACAATTTCAAGACTCTGCATCCCAACCTGAAAACCTTGCAGCTAACTGCCTGGAGAATACCATGACTCCTTCTCAGAATAACTTATCCCAGAGAGTGAAGGACATCATTATGGAAGCTCGCCGGCCTTCCACAAGGAAGGCATATTCAGCAAAATGGAAAAGATTTCTCGCTTGGAGCACAACTAAAGGCCTAGATGTGACAGGGATGAGCATGGCACATATACTGGAATACTTAGCAGAATTGTTCCACTATGGCCTGTCTTATTCTTCCATTAAGATACATGCCTCAGCAATTTCAGCAGAATACAATGTTAATCCACCTGTCTTCTCGCATCCTCTCTTAAGACAATTTCTAAGAGGAATCAAAAACATCAATCCCCCAAGGAAACCACCTTTACCTACTTGGGACCTTAACTATGTGCTGGAAAAACTAACACTTCCTCCCTTTGAACCAGCAGCATCGGCGGATCTACAGTTTCTTTCTTGGAAAACTGCATTCCTTCTGGCCATAACTTCAGCAAGAAGAGTATCTGAGTTACAAGCTTTAATGGCAGTGCAGCCATTCCTTATTTTCCATCAAGACAGAGTTTCATTAAGAACAAATCCTACTTTTATGCCAAAGGTGGTATCCAGGGTATCCTTGAATCAAGCAATCCACTTACCTACATTCTTCCCAAACCCACAAAATAAAGGGGAGAAACTTCTACACACTCTGGACATACACAGACAATTACGCTACTATTTGGACAGAACTAAAAGTTACAGAAAGACTGACCAGCTGTTTGTAGCATATGCTGCTGGGGCACAAGGAAAAGCAATTTCAAAACAGACTATTTCAAAATGGATAGGAAATTGCATTCGTTTTTGTTACTCCTTTCATGGAAAGACTGTTCCTGCAAACATTAGGCCTCATTCCACGAGAGCCACAGCCACCACCACAGCCTTCCTAAGAGGGGTGGCTACCAAGGACATTTTAGAAGCTGCTACATGGAGCTCCGTGCATACATTTGCCAAGCATTACAATTTACCTTTATACTCCAGATCCAGAGCAGGTTTTGCTACAGCAGTCCTGCAGGGTATCTTAACTACACCATCCTTTTCCTAGTACCTCCACCCCCAGATTGGCTATGGTATTCTACCCATATGTTATGACTGCAGATGCATCCTTGAAGGACATAGTACAGTTTTGTACCTACCATAAATGTAGATGTCCGATAGGTATGCATCTGCAGTCAGGTTTACCCTCCCTCCTTCCCCTCTGTGGTATTCCTAGGATGCTTACCCCTCTATTAGCTAGCTGGGGGAATCTATTATGGTGTATTTGTTTGTGTGTGTGTGTGTGTGTATATATATATATATATATATATATATATATATATATATATATATATATATATATATATATAATTTTGCATATGTTTGGAATTTTTTGGCATTTCTCCAAATTTAGCCTTCATAGAGGGCACCTGGCATCTGGGGCAAGAAAAACTGAGGAAAATGGCGTCGGCTGATGCTTTTATACCCCAGACGCTCTGACGTCAGGGAAAGTGCGACATCAGCCGAGGCCAGACCCAGACTTTGGAATCCGGCCGACCGAAGAGCTGCCTGAGGCAGGACAACCCATATGTTATGACTGCAGATGCATACCTATCGGACATCTACATTTATGGTAGGCACAAAACTGTACTTTTCATAGACTTTTTAAATTCAGCATAACTAATTAGATGCACAACCCTTCTCGCAACCAGTAAATCCCCACCATTCACTGCATGAAAAAAACTACAGAAAATTAAGCTAACATCTGTTGCACCTGATAACCCTTTTTAAACACGTTTATTAAAATACCACTTTAGACAGAGACACACTTACAGTAATAGAAAAGAAAACATTAACATTTGTTTACAATTCACACTCTTTATACATTACACGTTTTCTTTCTTTAACAACTGTCTTTAGGTCCAACATTACATAAATCACTCAATCCCTGCCTTCCCTTAAACCTCACTCCTCCTCCTCCTGAACATTATTCTACATGTATTCCCACAAATTCCATTTATTTCTATATAATGTGCTTCTTCCCTTTTCTAAAGGTCCCTTAGATTTATATCTAATAGTTATTCAGTAATTTTAGATTCTGGTAGTGGGTTAGAAGGTACAGGTAGGTACACTTGTAAAATCAAAGGACACTGTTTATTTGGCGTATTTTTTTTTTTAAACAAGGAACTTCTTTACTAAATTATCACTTGCAGGCAATCATACATTTATATAAATGAAAATAAACCATATTGGCATTATCTTATCATTATATATCACAAACCATATTGACATAACTTTAGTTGCAAATATTATACATCACTTATCTACCTAGTCATTGTCAGTCAGGCATTGCATATCTCATTCAAATCCAGCCTGCTTTTAGACCTAATTCCTCCCCTGTAGGTATTATTTCTAAAATTCCCATTTTTCCTGTGTAATTTGCCCCTACCCTTTTCTAAAGGTCCAAATTCCAGTTGTTTTATCCCTGTTACTGTATTCACTAATTCTAGTACCGTTGGTTTAGACTTTGATTTCCATTTTCTAGTAATTGCTTTTTTGGCAACAACCACCATAATTAGACTCAGCAAGGCTTTACTATGTCTAGACAATTCCAATTCTGTATTAGAAAAATAATTTCCCTAGGTACACCAGTTTGCTCGACCAGTATCTGTGATAGAGTAGTCTGTCGGGAATCTTTAAAGTGCACTAACTCATTAGACTCCTGGAAAATATGTTCCAAATACTTCTTTCTTCCCCATCACACCTCCAACATTAACTGTCTACCCGAGGAAAAAGTCTTTGGAGTTTATGTGGGGTATAAAAATACCTGTGTAAACATTTCCAAGCAAAAATCCTACACGCACACACACACACATATATATATATATATATATATATATATATATATACACATATATAAATAAATAAATAAATATATATATATATATATATATATATATATATATGTGTGTGTGTGTGTGTGTGTGTATATATATATATATATATATATGTGTGTGTATATATATATATATATATATATATATATATATGTGTGTGTGTGTGTATATAATATAAAATATTTGTTTACTGGGAAAGTCCGACTTGGAATGAAGCCAATTTTCAGCGGAGGCCTGGGGAGAAATGCTCCAAATGTTTGTCTTTGTACCCTGGGATGAAACTGGACCACCTGGAGAAAACCCACACGAACGCAGGGAGGACATACAGACTCCACACAGAAGGCACCCGGGCTGAGAATCTAGCTGGAGAACCTCTTGCTTTGAGGTGACAACGCTACCGCTGCACCACTGCACCATCCAATATATATATATATATATATATATATATCTATGTATATACCCATTGTTTCTTTTTGAATTACTTTTTGAATCTCTCTTCCCAATCCTGTCTAACCTTCTTGGATTGAGTCTTCTAGTTATCATGCAGTGTTTTATATGCGCTACTAATTATTCATTTTTTTTAATAGCAGCTTCTGCTCTAGATTCTGCTAAAAACCCTACCAGTGCTGGTCTCTCATTTGGGACTCTTCTATTTCTTTTGCTTTGCCTATACTCTGATATCATTCCTTGACAGGGAAGGCAGTCTCTAACATGCTGTCAAAATAAATTCTTGGCGGTTTCCCATTCTTTTACCTTTCCCCTATCTAGTTATTTGGTCCCAGTACTTTGGTTCCTTTGCCAGTTTTCTCCAATGAATTCCAGCCTCTTGTTGCCTATTGTCTGTATCCCTAATTGCAGTCATCCCTATTGACAGAATGTCCTTTCTTCTTTCCTGTGTTGGCTTACATGTCCTTCTATTC
The DNA here is from genome assembly GCF_019279795.1 of Protopterus annectens. Lineage (NCBI taxonomy): Eukaryota > Metazoa > Chordata > Ceratodontiformes > Protopteridae > Protopterus > Protopterus annectens. Next base: position 794,997,565 of record NC_056746.1, read on the forward strand.
CATTGTTGCAGTATTCTACATATGGGTTTACTCCTCTTGTCGCACGTATGTATGGCCAGTATACAAAAGTTTTCAGTCTCTCTGAGGTGCGTGGGACATCTGACGTGGCTGAGGGTAACGTGGGCCATAAAAGTGACGTCTGCACGCACCAGCCCTCAGAACCTCTCAGCCGCCAGTCGTATGCCAGGTGTTATTGCTACCGGTGACTTTTGGATTCAAATAATTAAAATAAGTACCATGTTGGGGACCCTTTCAGTCCTTCCTTTTGCTTGTATTGCCAGTTCATGTCATCCAGAAAGGGCAAGTGTAAGTGCGGCTGGCAGATTCCCCACAAGGATGCCCATGATCAGTGACTTTTCTGCTTGGGACAGTCGCACGACTGCAAGGCCTGCCCCATTTGTCAGACGTTTGTACCCAAGACCCCATGTAGCCATTTGCATGTTTTAAATCTTTACTTGGAAAACCAATGCCTTAAGCAGATTGCATTATGGATGGAGGACTTTGCCAACATTTCTTCGGGACCGCCAAAAAAAGACGATAAAGACCTTATGGCCTACCTCTTCCGCTGGTCCTCTACTGTCCGATCATCAGCCTGTGGCCAACCTCGGCCTGGTAGAGGGATCTGTATCTGCCACAATGGATATAACCGGTACCTCCACGGATGCCACACAATCCCATGGTAAGACCATGTTCGCTGAGGCTATACCGACATTGGTCTCTGATGCCAGGGGGGACCAGTGTTTTCAGAAGGCCCGTTGGATCCCTCCGATCCTTTGCAGTCTCCAGATTCTAGACTCCTTCAGATGCCTGCTAGGCCCCTTTTCTTTGAACAGCACTGGAACTTGTACTTAGATTTCTGTTGCTGCATTTGTTTAATCTTATACTGTGTTATGTTTATTCCTTTACACAAGCCATGACTGCTGTTCTTTGCTTTTGTTGATCCTTTTCATAGCCGATGCGTGCTTAATGGATAGATCAGTCTACCTATTTGATTTATGTTGGCAGTAATTCTTTAATTCAGTTAGTAGTTTGCAGTTTAAAAATTAATCTGAAGTAAACCAACAGAAATTTCAGTGGCTAGCTTAGAGAAAGCCACAGTGAATGTGTATCTGAGTATGTATATAGCCATGATATAAACTGTTATGTAAGCAAAAGAAATAGAATATAACTTTCGTTGACTTCATACAGTAGAGCAGAGAGAGATTAGACCAGCTGCTTTAAAATCAATGCAAATGCAGAAAAAATGCAGAGCATGAAGCAGAAAGTTTCTTTAAAATTGTTGTGAGTAGTCTGTGTTGAAATGAAGGGAAGAGGAGGAAGAATTGCATAAGGAAGATCAGTTGCACAAATTAAACTCTTTATTATTGACCATTTTCCAAATTACTGTTTTGAGCTATTTTTGTTGTGTATTATAAGTATCTGTACCAAGTTTTTTTTTTCCCATTAAATTTAAAGGGGATGTTAGTGACATAATTATGGAATGGAACACTTCATTGATTTTGGCTACGAAACCTAAAGGAATAACTGTGCATCGGAATAAACAATTGTTGTAAAAAAAATTGTGCCTTGTTTAAGAAAAAGCTTTTTAATATATTTTCTCGCATATACGTTGTGGTTAGAAATGCATATCATTTAAGCCTGAAATCACAGCATCATTATATGTTCATGCTCTAAAACTTTTTTTTATATTTTTTACTGCGAAGAGCATGGAAAGCTACTTTTTTGTTTTCAGTTGACTTTTGCAAAGAGGCTATTCTGACCTGAATTTGATCCATAACTTCAGTGTCTAAATATATTCTTATGACATTTTCAAGACCAAATGCCTAAGTAGTCGACCTTATGTTCATAGGTTTGTACTAGGCTATCTGCCCTAGGGCATTTATAAGCCTAGCCAGAGTGTGTGTGTGGCTTACACCACCCCTTAGGATGAGAATACTACGCCCATTTAGGGTTTAGTTTACTGTGCCTCTGTCTAGTAGTGATACAGAGATGACCCCCGGGGTAAACCTACGATCTCCCATCCACCCGTCAAGATTTCTCTTGAATAGAGTTAGTGAGGGGCTCTGCCTAACATGGACTGGGATTCTGTTCCAGAGTGTAGGGAGCCTCTGGGTTATGAATCTGTCCCTCCAGCACGTCCTATTTATTTCTGTGTTGAGGTTCAAGTCTCTTGCTCTCGTGGCTCTGATGGATTTGGATTTTCTGAGGTGGAGCATGTCCATTAATTCCGGATTGGACATGGCCTTGTACTTCAGGCACAGATCACCTCTGAGTAGGCGGTATGCGACTGAATAGAGCTGGAGTTTCTTCAGCCGGACAGCATATGACATATGTTTGAGACCCTTTATCCTCTTGGTGAGGAACTTTTGGGGTCTTTCCAACTGCTGCAGGTGTCGGGTAAGATACATCCCAAATGGGGCATTGTACTCAATCATTGGCCTGATAAGAGAAGAGCACAGGGGCACAATGACCTCTCCTGATCTAGATGTGAATCCCTTCATGATAAGGTGGGCAATATAGAAGATCTCCCTAACCACTTTGACAATGTGAGTGTCAAATGAGAGGTTACTGTCAACTTGGGTCCCTAGGTCCCTGATTACCTCTTCCGTACTTAATGGATTACCACCTATGTGGTAATTTGTGGGTACCTTGTTTTTCCCAAAGGGTATGACTATACATTTTTTGGCGTTCAGCTTAAGGCCATGGCTCTGGCACCAGTTATCCGTTTCTATGAGGCCTCTCTGAAGGATGCTAGTGTCCGCTGGAGTATCAGTTATGGCACCCAGTTTGCAGTCATCTGCGAACTTTGTCAGCCACAATCCTCCTATGTTTGCCTGCACCTCGGAAAAATAAATGCCGAACAAGAGGGGTCCAAGGACTGAGCCCTGTGGGACACCGCTGGTGACCGGCTTAGAGTCTGACATGGCTCCAGCAACTCTGACCCTGTGGGTTCTGTCGTTGAGCCAGTTTGCAACCCATCTTGTGACATAAGGGTTTACATTTAAGCTGGTGAGTTTGTCTATGATGCCCGAGTCGGGTATTGTGTCGAAGGCTTTTGCAAGGTCAAGGTAGGCTGTGTGAACTGCCTTACCCTCATCAATGGCCTTAGTGACCGTTTCAAAAAAGTCGATCAAGTTCAAAAGGCAGGATCTGCCCTTGACAAAGCCAAATTGGGTAGGATCCAATGTCTGTAGGTCCCCAATGTCTTTGTTTATGAGTTCCATAATGATTCTCTCCATAGCTTTGCAGACCAGGCTCGTCAAGCTTATGGGGCGGTAATTTCCAGGGTCTGTAGAAGCACCGCCTTTGTGGAGTGGGACCATTGTTGCCGTACGCCACTCTTTGGGTACGTATCCTGTAGTAAGGCTAAGATTAAACAGCAGCCTTATGTGTGGGTTTAGTTCCTCTTGGAGTTCATGTAGCACACAGCCCGGGACACTGTCCGGTCCCATTGATGCTGTGTTTTTAGATTTAGAGAGAGCGGCTCTCACCTGGGCATCTGAGATGTTAGGGAGTCTACACTCTGCTGGGATAGATATTTCTCCTTTTGAGGGGGAGGGGGAGGAGAAATTTGCACTGAACCTGCCTGCCAGAATGTTGGCAATGTCTGTGTGGGTTCAGTGTATTTTGTGTCATTTTGGACTAACTCTGAGCATATCTGGGAGTTTCCACCCAGGCTTCTAACATAGCTAAAGAAGGCCTTGTGATTGTCTTTTGTGTCTTTTGCGATTTTTCTCTCAAAATTGGCCTTGGATGATTTTATGAGTGATCGTAGTTTTTTGCTAGTACTGATCAGAGATGCCTTTCCTTTAAGGGATTTTGCTCTGTCATGTAGTAGCTTCCTCTTCCTGTTGTAAAGTTTGTTTATGGCTGGGGTCCACCAGATCGGGTGCCTGCCTTTGGTGGAATGGGTCTTGGTTTTATTTGGGATTGCATGATCCATGCATTCTTGAAGGTGCTCGTAGAAGGCATTTGTAAAGGATTCAGCAGTGTGGGTTGTGGTTTCCACTGGCCCAGGGTCCTTGAAGGATACCACTTCAGTCTTAAGAAGTGTGAAGTTGGCTTTTGAGAAGTTCTTCACTGTGGTCTTTTGTGCAGGGGGTGGGGGCGGGATGTGGATTTCCAGTGAGATTAATTTATGGTCTGATCTCACCAATGAGGGATATACTTCCGGTGTGGAGCATTTTGTCCCCATGTTTGTGATGTTCAAGTCTAGTATATTATCTCCTCTTGTGGGAATGGTGACTAGTTGTTCCATCGCATTTAAGTTTATGAATTCTAGGAACCTTTGGGCTAGGGTGTTGGGGTTTGAGTAATGTTCCCAGTCAATGTTTGGGTAGTTGAAGTCTCCCAATATGATGGTATTTGGAGAGACATTCATACTCTCCAGTGTCTTCAGGAAGGCTGTGTGTAGTTCCTGAGTTTGAGGGGGTGGTCTGTAGCATGCTACAAACTGTATGGCAGTTTTGCCTATGGTTAGTTGCACCTGGATGGTCTCCGATGCTTCGTGCGTTGCCACTAACCTGGAGGTGTGGGTATCTTTGATGAATATGGATACTCCCCCTCCTTTTGTGGTTCGGTCCAAGTTTTGGGGCCGGAAAGCATGATATGAGGTAAAACCTGATAGTGCTGGGGTGCTCTCAGGAGCCTTGAACCAGGTTTCAGTCACTGCACAGACATCGATGATGTCCTTCAAGGATGCATCTGCAGTCATAACATATGGGTTGTCCTGCCTCAGGCAGCCCTTCGGTCGGCCGGATTCCAAAGTCTGGGTCTGGCCTCGGCTGATGTCGCACTTTCCCCGACGTCAGAGCGTCTGGGGTATAAAAGCATCAGCCGACGCCATTTTCCTCCGTCTTTCTTGCCGCGCGGTGCCCGAAACAGAAGCGGTTCGCAAGTGCCGGTCGAAAACTGAGGAGGGCTTCGAGAGCGTGCATCTTGAGGTTTAGACTTCTGGCATTGAGCAGCATTACCCTTAATTTTTTTCCACTTGTGTTTTCTAGGGAGGTAGGTTTGTCATTTGAGCCTTGCCTAAAAAAGGCACTGTGGGGGTGGCAAGAGCCTTGGCCAATATCCGGAAGCCCAGGGGTGACAGGTGCAAGCCATCCCTTGCGAAGCAGCGTGGCTTGTCAAGCATGTCATCCCAAGCAGACAGACATTGGATGAATATTATATGATCTAAACATCAGTTATAGAAGGCAAGTAGAATCTCAAATACATGTTTGCCTGTCAGAACAAGTAAAATAAACATAATTCGCTGTAATATTTTAAAAATGACATAAGTATCAGTTTTTTGAGAAAATAATTTTTTTTTGTTTTTATTTGGTAGCAATACACTGATATGATTCATATTATAAAGAGAGCCTGAAAAAAAAAACAGTGAAATGGACATGTTTTTTTTTAGTTGAATGTATAACAATGCATCCAAATGGGTGTGGTAAGACTACTGTTGGTACCAAGCACTCTAGGACCATATCTCTGAAAGCATTTGAAATATTTTGCAGATTTCTCTGAGCAGGTATTGGCCCTTAGCTAGAGAATGAATTGCTGTTGATTCTAGGTATAAAGGCTTATCTACAGGTTTGAATTCATGTAATGTACTGTACCACATGTGTGTTTATTTTTTGAGAGGTACTGCGGTGGTGGTGCTGCGGTAGCATTGTCGCCTCACAGTTAGACGTTGGCCGTTCAATTCTCAGAGCGTCTTCTGTGTGTCGACATGCGTGAATGGGCGTTCCTTCGTTGAAGGTTCTGTGTTAGGTCCAGCAAGCCAGCACGTAAAAATCTACTGCCAATCATTAGCGGACTGGAATTCCGCTGTGGCGACCCCTAACCGGGAAAAGCCGAAAGACACAGACAGACTGTAATGATTCCAATGACCAAAAAAAGCTTTCATTTTAAGAAAAAAATGCAAAAAAAAAATTTCCACTTTCAGAAGAAATGCATAGGAACTTTACTTTTGATTCCCTGGAACAGTCTGCCTGTCCACGTGAAGCAGAGTTCCTCCCTATCCCTATTTAAGTGCATTTTGACCTAGTGTATGGGTAATTGGATATTTACCCCTGGTGTGGCGCCAGTGTCTGTGGACAGAGGCAGTCAGTAAATCACCCCCTATGTAAATCAAATTATGGGTCACATTTGGATTGCACAGCTAGGCTAATAAGAGTCTTAGTGGTTCTTAGCCTAGTATAAACTTGTGAACGTGTAAAAAGAAAGACAAAAGAAAGCACATCTCTCCCTCTCCTGAAACATGCCTGATTGGCAGGCTTTCAGTCAAAGCCTGTTTAATGCTTTCATGGCCTTGTGGTCTACTTCTACTGTGAGTGCTAACATATCCCCACCACTCCTGAGCCCTAGGCCTCAGACCTCGGATCCTAACACGAGGGAAGATGAAGACTTTTCTGATTCCTCCTCTGAGGAATCTTTATTTTACACTTTCCAGATTTCTTCCTCCTTGGGGTATAACTCCTCAGAGGACGAATCAGTCGATCCTGACTCCCCAGCTGAGGACTTGACTTTTGAGGAAACTATCTCCAAATGAAGGATCATTTCAAGTGGGAATCTTCTGAAATGACTGAGGTCCAAAAAAAGATACTATGACCTCATTCAGATGGATTCCCCAAGCCCATCTGTTATTTCCTCCATCTTTCCTGCTTTTCTAGATGTCTTCTCCTCAGCATCACTTAATCCAGATTCCCAACCACCTGCTCCACGCAGACCTGGCAGACTTTATAAGGTGCTTGACACTGCTAAGCATCTGCTTAAGTGCCCACCTGCTGACCCAGCCACAATTTCTATCTCTACAAATAAAGCCTCTAAGCTTTTACCCACTACCACCATTCTCCCTGCTGACAAAGACAACTAAACAGTGGAACGTCTGTGTAAGAAGATTTATACCTCTTCTACCTTTTCCTTCAGGGCGACTAACTACCAAACACACACGGCCAAATATGCTTTATCCCTCCTGGAGTCAGCCACCAAAGAACTGTCTGATATCCCTGACTGCTCTGCCAAAGCCTCACTGTCCTCTCTCTTGGCCCTCATTTGCCAGGTACTCCATAAAGTGCAGTTATGATGCTGCTGAATCTTCAGCCAGGTCAGCACCATTAACATCTGCCTTACGTAGATACTCTTAGCTTCGCCTCCAACCCCTGCCTGATGATTTTAGGGCAAAGCTTTTTGATGCATCCCTGGACAATACAGCATTGATTGGCTCTAAAGTAGCAGACCTTTTCAAGTCACTGCAGCAAAAAGGTAAAGAAATGCAGGACCTTAAACACTTGCTCGTCTCCCCCATACCAAAGTTTCAAAGAAACTCTCCAGCTAGAACCCAGTTTTTAAGGAAGCACTCTCATCCTGCTGCTCCTTCAAGGCCTAGGAAGCCTACAAGGAAACAACCCCCCTTCAGGGTGAGCATCTCCCTCCTCTAGCTGGAGACCACCCTTTCAACATAGGGCAGGTAGCATCTGACTACCTGACTTCCTAGTCTCCCCTTCCCCCTTCCTTCTTTACCTCTGTCAGCCCGCCTCTCTCACTGCCTGTCTGTGTGGACCAGCATCACCTCAGACAAGTGGGTCCTGTCCATCCTCCAGAATGGTTATTTCATGCCTTGGCTCTCCCCTCCAAAACGAAAAGGCACCCCACAGCCACCTGCACAACAGTTGCACCTCATGCAACTGGTGTTGCAAACTCTGCTGGCTCAGAGCACCATTGAATCAGTTCCCTCAGCTGCATAAGAAAGAGGCTTCTACTCCAGTATCTGCCTGGTCCCCAGGAAAGATGGACCCTGGAGACCTATTCTAGACCTCTTTCACCTCAACCTAAACCTAAAGGTTCCTACCTTCAGGATGTTGACCCTACCCAACCCTCTTTCCTCTCCTGCTCCCCCAAGGGTTCGTGGCCACATTAGCTATGAAGGATGCTTATCTCCACATCCCCATAAAACCAACTTTAAGGAAATACCCGAGGTTCTTGGCGGGTTCTTCTCACTTTCCGTTCTCTGCCCTGCCTTTTAGGCTTTCCACTGCACCCAGTCTTCACAAAATGTTTGGCCCCAGTGATTGCTTATTGCAGGACAAAGGGAATACAGGTATTCCCTGACATTGGGAACCTCCAAACATTGGACCCTACCCAGTTTGGCTTTAAGGGCAGATCATGCCTCCTAAACCTGGTGGATGTCTTTGAGACCGTTACCAAGGCTTTAGACAAGGGAAAGGATGTTGACACAGCCTACCTAGACATCATAAAGGCTTTCAACACCATTCCCCATTCTGGTATTATAGACAAGCTCAACAGCCTGAACATAAACTCCTACATCACGAGATGGGTTGCCAGTTGGCTCACGGATAGAACCCACACGGTGAGAGTTGCAGGCTCTAGGTCCGACTCTAAACCAGTTACAAGTGGCGTCCCCCAGGGCTCAGTCCTGGGATCCCTCCTGTCTGGTATATACTTCTCAGTGGTACAGGCAAGCACAGGAGGACTATGGCTGACCAGGTTCTTAGATGACTGCAAACTGGGGGCCATAATTGACTCTCCGGCTGATACAGACATCCTCCAGAAGGGTCTCACTGAGACAGATACCTGGTGTCAAAATCATGGCATCAAGCTAAATCCCAAAAAGTGCATAGTCATCCCCTTTGGAAAAAAAACAAAGTACCCGCGAACTACCACATATGTGGTAGTCCCTTAAATACAGAAAATGTAATAAGGGATCTGGGGACCCAAGTAGATAGTAATCTCTCCTTTGATCATCATATTGCCAAGGTGGTTAGAAAATCCTTCTATGTGGCCCACCTAATCACAAAAGGGTTCACATCTAGAACAAAAGAGGTTATTGTGCCCCTCTACTCATCACTCATCAGACCCATCATAGAGTACAACACCCTATTTGGGATGTACCTTACAAAAAACCTGCAACAGCTGGAAAGACTACAGAAGTATCTCACCAAGAGGATTACTGGCGTCAAACAGATGCCTTATGCAGCCCCGACTGAAAAAACTCCAGCTGTACTCTGTTGCATACCGCTTACTCAGAGGTGATCTCTGCCTGACATACAAAGCCATGTCCAACCCAGAATTGGTGGACATGGTCCACCTAAAAAAAAACAAATCCCCAAGAGCCACACGCTCTAGGCATCTAGACCTCACCACAGCTATAAATAGGACATGCTGGAGAGATAGATTCCTGTCCCAGAGACTCCCCATGCTTAGGAACAGGATTACAATCTACGTTAGGTAGAACCCCTCACTAACACTCTTCAAGGGGGAAACCTTGACAAGTGGATGGGAAACAGAAAATTTACCCTGGGAATCACTGCAGTGGCTCTGCTGGACAGAGGCACAGGGAACTAATGGCTCTGCCGGACAGAGGGACAGGGAACTATTCTAAGGGGGCAGCGAAGGCCAACACATTCTGGCTAGGCTTATAGATGCCCTTGGGCAGATAGCCTAGTACTTACCTATGAACCTGTTACCTGGGTGACAGGTTGATCCAGGCAGGCAGCAAGGAGACCCTCCTGCTACACATCTACAGTGTAGTGTCTCATCTACAGTCCCTAGGATTTCAGTTAAACCCCCAAATCGCATCTATAGCCAACCCAAGACATTGTCTTCCTTGGGTACAGAGTACTCTCAGACCTTGTGGAGGCATACCTTCCACCTGTAAAAGTGGAAACATTGACAGAACATCTACATCTGGTCCTTCACTCTACAGATTTGACAGCAAGGCAATTCCTCAGACTCTTGTGCTATATGGCAGCCACCATCCCCATGCTATCTTTAGCAAGACTGCATATGAGAAAGTTACAGTGGTATCTTCGGTCAGTCTGGACACAGCACTCCCATCCTCTGGAGTACAGGGTACCCCTTCTCCCTTACCTGAAAAAGGAAATACAGTGGTGGTTGGAACAAGTGAACCACAATCCACATCTTCCCCTTTACCCACACAGGTCATGCACACAGATGCCTCAGACTTGAGCTGGGGAACAACTCTGGGCCATCGAAAGGTGCAAGGCTTGTGGCCAAAACCTCACAAACTGGAACACATAAGTGTTCAAGAGATGAAGGCACTTTGTCTAGCTCTTCGGGCATTTCTACCTTTCCTGCAGCAAGGTGAAGATTTACACCGATAACACCACTGTGCTGTGGTATCTCAACAAGTAGGGAGGGGTAAAGTCATACCTTCTCTGCAGACTAGCGCTTCTCGTATGGCAACTAGCCACCTCACAGGGAATTACTCTGCAGGCGGTTTACATTCCCACTCTCCATAACTCCCAGGCAGACTATCTGCGCCTGTATTACATAATCAAACTTATAAAAGTTCGAACGTCATATGGTCGACACTATATCATCGAACTTTTAAAAGTTCAAAAATGTAATAAAAAAAAATAAACCAAAGAAAAAAACCTTACCTGTACAGTTTAAGCAAGGGGGCAAGCCCCCATGCACCCCCCACACCCCCTGCTCTTTAAATATACCAACTCCAAGATCACGCTGCAGTGCAGAAAGGGTAATCTTCCCATTCCGCACTGTACGGAGATCTCCGTTGAAACGTTCAAACTTTTAAAAGTTCGATTACATGGTGTCGACCATATGACGTTCGAACTTTTAAAAGTTTGACAACGTGATATAGACCCGACTATCTGAGCTGAACCATCACAAACAACCACGAATGGATGCTTCACAGAGTTGTCTTCTTGGATCTGGTCCACAGGTGAGGTATACCACAGACAGACCTGTTGGCCTCCTCCATCAACAGGCAGCTTCCTGGGTTTTTGCACTAGGATACCAGACCCACAGGCACTGGCAACCGATGCCTTCTCAATCTCCTGGAAGGGGAAATATCTATGTGCACCCCCCTTCCCTCTCATTTAGAAGGTCCTGCTAAAAATCCAGCAGGACACTCCAAAAGTCTTACTGTTGACATCCTACTGGCCAGACAACACTGTTTCCCCCTACTTCTACAGTTGTCCAAGGACAATCACCACAAGTTACCCCCCCCAGAGTGGACCTTCTCACACAACACAAGGTATTCCAGATTCACCAACAGTGGCAGCTTCTGGACCTCACCTTGCGGCTGATAGGATTTAGATTCCCTTGAGACACCTTTACAGTGAGGATGTGCTCAATGTCCTGTAGGAGGCCAGGAAACCAAATACAAGAAAATCCTTCCTTTCTAAGTGGAAAAGATTCACTTTATGGTGTCAGAAAAAGACAGCTGGACCTGCTTTCTAGTGAGCCCCCACTAGTCCTGTCTTACCTGTGTGAGCTACTGCAGACTGGTTTGGCTTATTCGTTGATCAAAGCTTTGTCTGCAATTTCAGCATGCCTTCCTCTGGATCCTCTGCTAGCATCCAGACTTCCTTCTAGGCTCTTTCTTAAGGGGGTACTTCACCTCAGACCTCTCAGGAAACTGTCCTCTCCTCCTTGGGATCTTAAATACGTTCTTGAAAAGCTTGCGCTCTCTCCCTTTGAGCCAGCAGACAAAGCTTCTCTAAAACATTACACATGGAAAACTGTACTGCTAGTGGCCTTGATCTCAGCCAGAAGAGTATTAGAGCTACAAGCCCTTATGGCTATTCCTCCTTTTCTAGTTTCCCACAAGGATAGGGTTACCCTTAGAACTAACCCATCCTTCATGCCCAATGTGGTGAATGACCTGTCCCTTAACCAGGCCGTACAGCTACCTGCTTTTTTCCCCAACATACAGGGAGACAGTGAGAGAGTACTGCACTTCCTAGATGTGCACCAACAACTCAGGTTTTACCTGCATAAAACAAGTCCATCAGACAGGCTGACAAGCTTTTCGTATCCTTCCACCCTAGAGCCCTGGGGAAGGCAGTGTCCAAACAAACCATATCGGCCTGGATCTTCAAGGCCATCACCTTCTGCTACCAACTCCATGGTGATCTCTGCAAGATGCAGTTAACGCACAGTCCACCAGAGCTATGGCCTCTTCAGAAGCCTTCTTTAAGGGCCTGGATACCCCTACTATTCTGGAGGCAGCTACTTGGTCTTCAGTTCATACCTTCACCAAACACTGCAAACTAGATTACATCTCTAGATCCAGGGCAGGGTTTGCAGGACTATCCTTCACGGATTCCTAGAGTCTGCCTCTAGACCACCTCCTAAGTCACAGTGAGCTTTGGCACTCACCCATATGTAGAATACTGCAACATTGTAATAGAAGGACATAGAAAAGTTGTGTAAAATCTTACCATAACCATAGATGTCCTTCTCTTCCATGTTGCAGTATCTCCTCCCAGCCTCTTTCCCTTCCTGTTGGGTTGCATTTCCATTTCTGGGTGGCATTGGGCTGGCATTGCCCTTATTAGGACTAGCTCCATCTGGGGCTTTCAGTTCTGAGGGCTGGTGCGTGCAGATGTCACTTATATGGCCCACGTTTCCTTCAACCATGTCAGACGTTTCACTCACCTCAGATGGACTGAAACCTTTTGTGTACTGGCTGTACATACGCAAGACAAGAGGAGTAAACCCATATGTGGAATACTGTAACATGGAAAAGGAGGACATCTATGATTATGGTAAGATTTTACACAACTTTTCTTTCTTAGGTTCATAAGATGATACTAGGCTATTGGCCTGGAGGCCCTTATAAGCCCAGCCAAGAATTTTGTCTATGTTCCTACAACATCAGTACCTGTTTACCCTGTCTAGCAGGGACACAGGTGGGATCCCAGGGGTGTATTTTCTGTTTGTTCAAAGTAACTCTCACAAGTATGGCCAGTGCACAAGATCAAAAAGCATGAACAATATTTCAAAAAAAGCAGTACCTGAGGAGGGGAATCCTCTACCACTGATAAAGAACTTGGTTATACTCGAGTCCCCCGACCCCAAGAAACATCGTGGGGAAGACTACCCTTTAGGTTTGTCACACATCGGGGAGGAGGGGGCGGTAGAAAGCATAGAAAGCAGACAGTGTGGAAGCATTGCTACAAGCACTAGCTCCTCAATGAATGCTTTTTATAATGTACGCAATATTTCATCTGTTGTATTAACAGAGGCTAAACAACAGCAACTTAATAAAGGATTGACTTATGTCCCTGTTTTTTTTTTTGTTACCGAAGATAGTGTGGTTGAGGATGTATTAAGTTTTTGTAGAACCCTTAATCTGAAATTGTTCTTTGGTTTTCAAAATGACTCTCAAAGATCTGATGAATTTAGATTCCATCATTCCAATTTTGTGCCCCCCATGAGCAAACATGCTTCGATATTTCAAGATACTGTGCTCGAACATTTACATTTTCGGACTGGTCAGTCCAGAATGCTTAGTAATAATTTCACAACTGCTGAACAACAGGCACTTAATAAACTCAAAATGAACAATAATTTAGTTATTGTGCCGGCTGACAAGGGTGGTGCAGTGGTGGTAATGGATACCAGATGTCCTTCAAGAATGCAACTGCAGTCATAACATATGGGTTGTCCTGCCTCAGGCAGCCCTCGGTCGGCCGAATTCCAAAGTCTGGGTCCGGCGTCGGCTGGTGTCGCCTCCTCTCCGATGTCACCACGGCTGGAGTACAAAGGCATTGGCCGACGCCATCTTCTTCAGTCTTTCTTGCCGCGCGGTGCCCGAAGCAGAAGCAGTTCGCAAGTGCCGGTCGGTCAGCTCCTGTGTTTTCAGTACCGAAGTCATCTAAAAGCTAAGTACCCCATTGGGGAACATTTATTCTTGCCTCAGCCGATGTCGGAACAAATTGAGAAAGTTAATAATTGTTTGTCTTGTGGTAAACAAATACCTCATAAGGACTTCCATTCTCTCTGCCTTCCTTGCCTGGGCCCAGACCACGACGTTTCGGCCTGTGCTGCCTGTGCCTGCTTTAATAAGCGCACTCTCAGGCGCCGGGCAGAATTCGCCGAGGACTTTTTCGGTGAATCTTTTGCGTATATCATGCCGTCGGATCAACCGACTACCCAATCTGCTAAAAAACGCAAGGACCGGGACCGACATCCTCGGCCCACGTCCACTACCGATGCTACTCCCAAGCCCTCTGCTAGTGCTCCGGTTCCTTCGGAAGTGGTAAATCTACCGCTCCAGGCCGACGACACAGCGTTAACACGACCTTCGGTCTCGGAGATCTCTCCGGTGCCGGTTGTTGATTTTCCTCCGGAAACCGAAGTTCTGGATCTACCCGAAACCATTTCTGTGGACAAGGTTACGCCTGCACGTGGGGCTGCTAGGCCGCCTGTATCCATGTCCATCAAGGCCTTTGCACGTGCTAAGGCCGCCAGTCAGGCCAAGGCCCATCCTAGACCTACTGCCCAGGCCCCTTCTTCTGATAAATCATGTATCTGGCTGCTGATCTTATTTCCCTTATCAGGGGGTCTCAGCCTCATCCGGAGAGGGGTTCTCAGCCACCTGCAGAGAAAAGACCCAGAACTGAGCAGGCGGACGTCCTCTCTTCGGATGAAGCCTCTGGGGATTCTGAGCATTCTGATACCCAAGAAGAATCCAGGCCTACGAGGACTCTGATGCTGAGGAATCAATTCCCTCTGCCTCCCCTCCAGAGGATTTCTCATTTGGTGAAGTCCTGCATTCCATGAGGGAACATTTTCAATGGCAGGGTCAGGAATTCTCTGACTCCAGGAAAAGGCTTCGTACCTTCCTCAAGCTTCCCCAGCACAGGCCTTTAGCTATTCCACCTGTCATGGATGTTTTGGACTATGTTTTCTCTGACTCCAGTGCTAACCCTGATTCTCTTCCTCCGGCTCCTGTTAAGCCGGACAGATATTATAGGGTCCCTGATACTCACGAGCACCTTTTTAAGGCCCACTTTGTGGATCTAGAAACTATTTCACAGGGCCCCAAGGGAGTGGCTACCTCCTCTGCCAAAAACCCACTGCCAGCAGACAGGGAAGCCAGGTCCCTGGAGAGATGGGGTAAAAAAGTATATACTTCTACTACCCTGGCCATGAGGTCACTAAATTGCCTTTTTCACATGTTTCAGTACCAGGATTTTCTCCTGGATGATTTACAGAAAAAGTTAGCCTCTCCTGAGCCTATTGATAAAAAGGCATTGCAGGATCATATACATAACACTCAGCAGGTTAATAACCATTTTCTTCAGTGTGGTTATGATGCACTGGAAGCTTCATGTAGGGCAGCTATGACTGGGGCTATGATACATAGACATGCTTGGTTAAAGGATCAGTCTTTACCTGACCATGTTAAAGTAAAGTTACTTGATGCACCTTTGGAAAAACAGAAGCTTTTTGGTGCTAATGCACAAGATGCATTGAAATCCATAGAGGAAAAAGCAAAGTCAGTACAGACAGTCAAGGATTTCCTTCAGGTTCAGCCACCCAGATTCAGCAGAAACTGGCCTTCAAAGAATTGGTCCTTCTCAGTTCAGACAAGTTTCAAAGGGGAAAAAGCAGACGTGCCCGAGGTAGAGGGCAATACCGAGGATCTTACAGGGGACGCCAATGGCAACCTCCAAATCAAAGAAGTGGTATGGACAGTTCAGCTGCACCACAAGGACAATCGCAATGACCTGATTTTCATTCCGCCTACAAAGGTTCAAAGAGAAGCACCCTTGGGCGGAAAATTATCTTTATTCTCTCAAAACTGGCATATCATAACCAAGGACAACTGGATTCTGGATTTGATTGACAAAGGTTACAGATTCCACTTCCACACATTACCAATAAGACAAGGCATGCCAAATCTGCCACATCATCAAAGGGCAGAGGCACTCTCTCAAGTTTCTAAGCTGTTAAGTATAAAAGCAATAGAAAGGGTTCCTCCTCAGGAGCAAGGCCAGGGATTTTATTCAAGGCTGTTCCTTGTTCCAAGAAAAGAAAACAAATGGAGACCCATACTGGACTTGTCATCTCTAAACACTTTTCTCATAGTGCCAAAGTTCAAAATGCTGACGTTGCAGCAACTCCTTCCCATGCTGGGCAAGGGGTCTTGGCTGGTCACTCTGGACCTCAAGGAGGCATACCTGCATGTCCCAATCAGACAAAGTTGCAGAAGATACCTCAGATTTCTTGCAGGGACAGAGCATTATCAATTCTCAGCATTGCCGTTTGGCTTATCTACTGCGCCCAGAGTGTTCACGAAATGCCAGGCATCAGTAGTGGCACACTGCAGACTGCAGGGGATTCAAATATACCCCTACTTGGATGACTGCCTCATACAAGCAGACAACAAACAAACCTTAAAAGAAAATTTGGACTATGTCATGCATCTACTGCAGGCCTTGGGATACACGGTCAACATTCAGAAGTCAAAACTACTGCCATCCCAACAGATAATATTCTTAGGAGCCAAACTGGACACAGAAAACCAAATGGCCTACCTCACAGAGGAAAAACAGCAGCAGTTACCAGAGTATTTCAAAGGCCTATCAAAGCTCTCCCAGCTGACTGCAAGGAAAATCCTGCAGGCCCTGGGGATCATGGCATCTTGCATCCTTCTGATACCTTTGGCAAGACTTCATATGAGAAAGCTGCAATGGTATTTAAAAAACTTATGGTCTCAACACAGCCAAAGCCTAGAGGACATAATCCCACTTATTCCATGTCTGCAAAAAGAATTTTTATGGTGGGCTCAAGCCAGTCAGCAAAACAAAGGCATGGCTTTCAACAGACCTCAAGCAGACCAAATGATTACAACAGACGCCTCAGACCATGGATGGGGGGCGTACATGGAGGACAGATGCATTCAAGGGCAATGGACCCCAAAGGAAAGACATCTGCACATAAACCAAAAGGAAATGTTGGCAGTGATACATGCAATCGAGACTTTCGAAAAATCACTACAACAAGGGCATTTACTGATAAGGACAGACAACACCACTGTCATGTGGTACATAAACAAGCAGAGAGGCACTCATTCTTATCCCCTCTGCAGGCTAACAATGCTTCTCTGGGAAAAATCCCTGAGCCTGAAGATACATTTACAATCCCAGTTTGTACCAGGCAAGGACAATGTACTGGCGGGCAACCTGAGCAGAAATTTCATGGATCCACACGAATGGATGCTGCATCCTCACATTTTCTCTCAACTGACAAAGACAAGGGGGAGACCGGATGTAGATCTTTTTGCCTCCCACTTAAATCATCACCTGAAAAAGTTTTGCACAAGGACTCACCATCCTCTAGTCTGGAAGACGGATGCCCTCCTTCAGCTGGAATTCTCTAAAAATTTATGCATTCCCTCCTCTGCCTCTGCTGACCAAGGTGATACTGAAGATCAAAGCAGAACAACCAACAGGTATTTTGATAGCTCCAGACTGGCCAAGGCAGCACTGGTACCCATTGCTATTGACCATAACTCGGACCAAACCTTGGCCTCTGACCCTATGGCCCCTGCTTCTAACACAACACAATTACAGGACTGTACATCAAGACCTGAAATCATTGCATCTGACAGCCTGGAGGCTAACATGATTTCTCCACCTAATTCTCTATCAAAATCGGTTCAAGAAATCCTGCTGGAAGCACGCAGACCTTCCACAAGAAAAACATATTCAGCCAAATGGAAGAGATTCAGCATCTGGAATGCCAACAGGGGTCAGGATACAGCATTACCGAGTATGCCTCAGATTTTAGAATACTTGGCAGAACTACTTCATACTGGGCTTTCATACTCTTCAATAAAGATTCATGCCTCAGCAATCTCAGCAAAATACAACTGTGACCCTCCAGTGTTTTCTCATCCTTTGCTAAGACAGTTTCTAAGAGGAATAAAGAATATCAAACCTCCCAGAAAACAGCCAGTACCTGCATGGGACCTCAATTATGTGTTGGAAAAATTAACTCTTCCTCCATTTGAGCCAGCAGCAAGTTCAGAAATGCAATTTCTTTCATGGAAGACGGCCTTCTTGTTGGCAGTCACATCTGCAAGAAGAGTTTCGGAGATACAGGCACTCATGGCAGTGCCCCCCTTCCTCATTTTTCATCAAGACAGAGTTTCTCTAAGAACCAATCCTACATTCATGCCCAAAGTTATTTCCAGGGTGTCTCTAAATCAAGCTATCCACCTGCCTGCATTCTTCCCCAATCCTCAAAATAGGGGGGAAAAGCTACTGCATACTTTGGACATACACAGACAACTACGTTACTACTTGGACAGAACTAAGGCCACCAGAAAGTCTGACCAACTGTTTGTAGCCTATGCTGCTGGAGTGCAAGGAAAAGCAATCTCCAAACAAACAATTTCAAAATGGATTGGACATTGCATCAGATTCTGCTATTCTCTCCATGGAAAAGGTGTGCCAGCCAATATTAGGCCACATTCCACCAGAGCAATGGCCACTTCCACAGCTTTCGTAAGAGGAGTGGCAACAAAGGACATTTTAGAGGCTGCTACATGGAGCTCCGTGCATACATTTACCAAGCACTACAACCTGCCCTTATACTCCAGATCCCGAGCAGGCTTTGCTTCGGCAGTCCTGCAGGGGATTTTAGCTACACCATCCTTATCATAGTTCCATCCACCCCCAGCTTGGCTATGGTATTCAACCCATATGTTATGACTGCAGTTGCATTCTTGAAGGACTTAGTCCTTCTTTTTGGGTTCATACTCCTTTTCCCATTAGCTGGGGGTATTCCTATGGTGTATCTGTTTATTACTGTTGTGCATGTTTGGGATTATTTTTATCCATTTACCAAATTTAGCCTTCCTAGGAGGGCACCTGGCATCTGGGGCAAGAAACACTGAAGAAGATGGCGTCGGCCGATGCCTTTATACTCCAGCCGTGGTGACGTCGGAGAGGAGGCGACACCAGGCAACGCCGGACCCAGACTTTGGAATTCGGCTGACCGAGGGCTGCCTGAGGCAGGACAACCCATATGTTATGACTACAGTTGCATATCTATCGGACATCTACATTTATGGTAGGTACAAAACTGTACTTTATTTGTCAGAGGCCTATAGACAACTGCAAGATGCTAGATATTACATGTGGATGCCATTAGATCCTACTTTAGGTTTAAAAAAAAAAATAGCCATTTTCCTTGAACAGGCGGTTGATGAAGGCATCATCAGTGCTTCTGTTAAGAAAGATCTCACGGTTGCAGACCCTCGCAAACAATCTCTGTATTTGTTGCCAAAAATTCACAAGAATTTGGAGAGACCACCAGGCAGACCCATTGTGTCCGGTATTGGTTCCCTCACTGAGCCCATATCTGCTTTTCTGACCAAGTATTTACAGTCATTATTTAAACTCATTTGATCCAGAATTCAGGATACTACAGAGTTCCTGAAAATAATATCTGACTCACTAAGAGAGTCTGATTGGTTGTTATGCACATTGGATGTCTCTGCTTTATACACGAACATACCGCATTGGGCAGGTTAGGAGGCATTGAATTATTGGTTGGATAAAGCGGCTTTGTATCCTCTGGGATACAGTACCCTGCTTATATGTTTGGCTGAACATGTTCTCACGAAAAATGTTTTTTTTTTTTTTTTCTTCAAGGCAATGCTATTGGCAGGTGCGGAGCACGGCTATGGGAGCATCTTTTGCTCCCATATATGCCGATTTGTTTATGAGATGTCTTGAGGACCAATTGATTTATGATAGTTCTCATAACATCTTCCTGGAGGAAATCGATATCTGGAGATGATATCTAGATGATTGCTGGATGATTTGGTGGTCGGATCATACATATCTATCGGAATTCATCCAAAACCTCAATGATAACAAATGGGGAATTGAATTTATTGTCAGCACTAATGTACAGCAGATTAACTTTTTGGATGTTACAATAACCAGAAACACCGATAACGCATTACACTCACAAATGTTTCGTAAACATCTACAATATAATAATTTGTTATTAGCCACCAGCCTTCATCCACATCACATTACCAAAATCACAATTTTTACACGTTAAGCAGATTTGCTTCACGGAGGATAGTTATGAAGTACATAAGAGGGACCTTGTATGCAGATTCCGGGCCAGGGGGTATCAACACAAACACATTGTATCCTCCAACACTTGGGCTACCAACCAAGACAGGAGAAAACTCTTGGACTGTCGGGACAAATCACAAACCAAGAACAATATTATTAGGTTTGTAACCACCTATGGTAAAAACGTTAATGTCATCAGGAACATTATTAACAGCAATTGGAATATTCTTGCTAATGAGGATCTGTGCAAATTGCTGACCCCCACGTGTTCTTTCTCCTATCACAGGGTGTGTACTTTTGGGTCTTACTTCATCATTTTAAATGAGGTGGGGCTCCACAGGACATTTGGAACACCAACTTATCCTGGTTGGTGAGAAATTGATTGGATCCTTCCCCTGTGGCCACTGCTCTTTTTGCCAGTATATGCTGAAATCCAAACAATTTTCCAGTAGGAATACCAGCAAAGTTTATGACATCCAATTTTTTGCCAGTTTGTGGTATCGATTGGCTGGTATATTTAGCCACATGTTCATGCTCTTCCTTTTATGTGGGACAGACATCAAGCCCACTATGTATGTCCAAACATCTTGGCGACAATCGAAACAAGCGGGCATCCAGTACTTTATACATACATACATTGATCCATACTACAGACAGATTTAATTTTATGGTCATTGACAAAATCCAGGGGGATAGGTCCAATAAATTAGGGTGGCATGCCATACTAAATAAAAAAGAATAAATTTGGATAATTAGGCTGGGGGGTTTGTTCAACCATGGCCTCAATGATAATTTATACTGTTGGGTGTTAGTTTTATGACAATGTTGCTTTAAATTATTTAATTGTTTAGGGTCTTTAGCCTTATGGTAATGTTGCTTTAAATTATTTAATTGTTTAATTAACCATGGTATATAATTATGCCAAAATGGTTTGTTGAAGATTGTGTGTCAGGGCCGGCAACTTGGCACGTAAAAATCTATTGCCAATCATTAGCGGACCGGAGTTCCGCTGTGGCGACCCCTAACCAGGAAAAGCCGAAAGACTCAACATTCAATTAGTTTTGTATTGTATATTGTCATTGGTGTTTTTTTACACTTGACTATGATAAATGTTTAAATTAACTTTGTTTTTTATAACTTTATGGTCTGATGAAGTTCAGCTGTTTATTAAAGGAATGGAAGTGCTCACCTCATTTTTTTTTTTTTTTTTTTTTGTGGTCGTGTTGAGTCTTTGAGTTAATCCTTTACTAAAGATCCCTCTTTTAGTTCTTTTATCTCTTTTACAATATTTAGTACTTCATGTACAGCTGGCTTAGATATTGATTTCCATTTTCTAGCAATTGCTTTTTTGGCAGCCAACAAAATGATACTTAAGGATTTTTTACATCTAGGCAATTCAGATCCTGTGCCCCATTTCAAAATAATAATTTCCTTAGTTACAGCAATTTGCTTCCCAAATATTTCTAATAGAGCACCTGACAACCTTTTTGGTTAATATCTAAAAAAGGCTGTATTTATAGGATTTACCATAGCTATCCTAATTAACAGATCTGTAACTGAAGAAAACATCCATGCCATTTTGAAAGAAGTGTGTTTCAAACCTCTACAAAAAACAGAAACATCGGACATTAAAGTTTTCATACCAGTAGAAATGTGATTACCCATTACCAGCAATTCAAGAAATAGATGCGAGAAAACCAGATGTAGTAGTCCATGAACAAAAGACAAAAGTAGCATTGATCATTGAAATTGCTACACCTAGTGAATGTGTCTCATTATACATAAGAGACTAAAGTCCCTGAAATATTAGGATTTGTAGGCAGAAATAAGAGCAATTTGAAAGAAAGTTAATCAGACGGTTCCTGTAGTAGTAGGCGCAATAGGCCTAATAGAAAAATCTACAGTTATATTTAGGTGTGCTACCAATACATGTAACTCAGTATGAATTGCAGCAGGAGTCGGTTCTGGGCACAATTGTGGGTGCTGTGAAGAGCACTTTTGGCTAAAGTCAAAGACTGAAACAACAATAATTTCATGAATTTTAATTATATCCTGATTTAGGAATGGGGTCATTTTCCATGATGGTATTAGAAACCCAAAACATTTGGAGAAATTAAATTGATAGCAGTATGATTTCTTATTCAGAATAATTGAGAAATGTGTACACCAGCAACATCAGAATTGTTCAACAAGAAATAAGGTTCTTACTTTGTCACAGTACAATTTCCACCTAGATCAGAGTACAGACACATTAGTACTGACCTTCCCAGACGAAGTAAACCCTCTCTCCAACCAGAACCAAGGAGTAACTTCATTATTTCTTGATTTGTCCAAAGCCTTTGATACTGGATATCATGATGTACTCCACAGATTATTCACTTTAGATACTAACAGCTCCACTATGCACTGGGTTCACAGCTCTTTATCATCACAAATAGTTAAATGGCAATGTTCTTAACATACTTAACATTTAAATCTGCTACAGAAGACATTCCTAAAGTATCCATTTAGGATTCAGTCCTCATGTTCAACATATTTGCCAATGACATGTACAGAAGCACTCCTAATTCTAGTCTAATACAAAAAAAACTACCTCAAAAGGTATTAAAAAGTATCCTTTCTGGGTCCATTCCTGTTCAACATATTCACCAGTGACACTTGCGGAAGCATTCCTAATTATAGTTTGATTCTTCTGTCATCTTCTCAACCTCACCATTCAGTGAACTGCAAACAATAATACAGCAGTCATCTCTGAGTATTGAACAACATCTCACACAATCCCAGCTCCTGCTAAATTCAAGTAAATCAAAACTAATTGTGTTTAACCATTCCTGTCAACAGCAGCATATAAATGTAGTCGCTATCAAATCAACAAATAACACTACTGTTGAATAGTTACACAAGCAAAACTGTTAGGCGTTATTAACCTCAATCTTTAGTTTGTTTTGAATACAGGGTAGTCAATATAGTGGTCAAACAATAAATCCGGTGCACTGTTGGTTGAATATGATTGTTATGCCACAGCTAAACTACTTCTTCCTACTTTACTGTATCGTTTAGCAATAATAGTAAATGTGCAAAAACAAAAAAAAAAAGTCAGATAAATAAGATGTAAAGAACTTAACAATAAAATCACAAGTTTGCAGCGTGTCTACATAGCCGAACATATCATTGTGAGGCCTTAAATAATTTAAAATGGTTACATTTACATAAACTGATTTTCACCCGTCTCAGAACTACCCAGTATATCATTTACAAATTGCACAAATAAACAGCTATTGAGGGATTTGGCCCATGATCTCAACCAACTATGTTTTTACAGTTGCAGCAGAAATACCTTTATCTGCAGAATAACTCTTATAACTGTGCAGGAGATTCCTTCTACTTGGTCTGCACACCAAACTGTGGATTTTTTTCCCTACAGAAATCAGAACAGGAACTAACACCCCTTCATTCATACAAAACCTAAGGGACCATTTGTAGTTAACAGTTGTTCTGGAAACGACACTGAAATACACATACACAGACTGTGTTAAACATGTCACTCACTGTGACTTATGCTATGTATATAACTACCTTCATTGCAAATATCCTTTTTCACTTTAAGTATTACTCCTTATAACACACAGAACTTAGAATGTCCTGATAACACCCCCTTTTTCTTTTTTCTTCTCCACTTCCCTTTTCTTTCTTTCATTAATCTACTTTATAAATGTAACTCTTCAGCACTGCTTCCCCTGCTGTTCGTATTTCACATGACAAAAGTATTTGGCATTAAGAACTGCTTGTTCTTGTATACAGGATGTTCCTATAATGTTAATTTGGAGTTACTCCTCAGATTATTTAAAAAACTGTTTTTATTCACACAAATAACGCCATAAACGCTGCTTCTCCCAATTACGTTTTCGTCCTGTCAGGGCTTCATCAGACAAAATTCTGTTACAAACAACTCTATTAAATACTCTCACGTACCAATTTAACTAAATTAAACCAATGAAACCACTTACTACAATTTTAAATTCATCAAATCATAATGAATATATTCCTTCATTTAAGTGGTTTGATTGGTTTAAAATTGTAGTAAGTGGTTTGATTGGTTTAAAATTGTAGTAAGTGGTTTGATTGGTTTAATTTAGTTAAATTGGTACGTGAGAGTATTTAATAGAGTTGTTTGTAACAGAATTTTGTCTGATGAAGTCCTGACAGGACGAAAACGTAATTGGGAGAAGCAGCGTTTATGGCGTTATTTGTGTGAATAAAAACAGTTTTTTTAATAATCTGAGGAGTCGTTTCTGGTCGAAGGCACTGTGTTTTACTGGTTTTTGGGTTTCGTTTGAGTGCCTAACACAGACTGTTCATTGTCTTTAATTTGGAGTTAATAGATTTACTGTAAACACTGTACAATATTACCAGAAACTGCCTTATTTACAAGTGGCCAATTGTCAGGCTTCGTAAGCCTAGCTATGTCAAGAATGAAGTAAATAAATGTTTTATTGCAGCTTTTAACTATGCCCTGGCACCCTTCCTGTTTGCTTATGGGACATTGTGCTCCTTCCACAGCACATTTTATATCTTGCCGAGTATGTGGATGTTCTTCATGTTTCACTGTTGCAGTCATTACATTTGGGTAATCTGCTGGCAGGTTTCCCTCAGTCGGCCTGAATTCCAAAGTCTTGGGTCCTGCGTCGGTTGCTATCTTCTGTTCCATGACGTCAGGGGTATAAAACATGCAGCCGACGCCATTTTCTTTAGTCTTTCTTGCCGTGTGGTGCCCGAAGCAGAAGCATTTCGCAAGTGCCGGTCGGCCGACTACTGAAATATTCGAGTTTGAGTTTCAGAACCGAAGTCTTCACTAAAGCTAAGTACCCCATTGGGGAAACTTTTTTCTTGCTTTTTACCGATGTCAGAAAAAGTCAATAATTGTATTACTTGTGGGACGCAAATATCTCATAAGGATTTCCATTTATACTGTATTCCTTGCCTAGGCCCTGATCACAATGTGCCTGGCTGTCAGTTTTGTGCTAGATTTAACCAACACATTATTAAGCGTCGGTATATTTTTGCATCAAAGTATTTTGGAAACCGATTTAACTACCTAGAAATGTCGTTGGATAGCAAAACGCAAAGAAAAGGACAGAGAAAGGCAGCCGAGATCCAAAACCGACTACAAAGCTTCTCCTAAGCCAGTCGCCGGTTCGCTGGTACACAGTGTGGTGCTTTTGCAGCCCCTGATGCCCGCTGCCTTCGAGTCGCAGGCCTCTACCGGCACCCATGTGGAGTCTGGCATGCCGCAAGATACTCAAGGTATTGGACCAACGGATGTATTTCCCTCTGATGGGTCCCGAGCTGCTGAGCAGGCACCGGCTTCTGAGGGTGTATTCTGACCTCAACATTTGTATATCAATCCGACGACAGCTGCAAAACCAAAGACAAAAACAATTTCTAAAACTAAAATAACGACGCATGAGCCATGTGCACAGGCGTCTATGCCTAAAAAACAGATGATCAAAATGGCTGAAGACCTTATTACCTTGATCAGGGGTACCCATCTCCCTCCAGATAAGAGGCCTAGGCAAAACGCTGATTATGAATCTTCAGATCAGGTTTCTATTTCTTCTGATTCCTCTTCTGATCAGGAATTATCTATACCTCCCTGTGAGGATTCTGATGCTGAGGAGTCTATTCCATCTGCATCTCCTCCCGAGGATTATTCATTTGGAGAAACACTGCATACTTTGAGGGATCATTTTCACTGGGAGAGTCAAGACTTCTCAGAATCAAAAAAGAGGCTCAGGGATTTCCTTCTTCTCCTGCAGCACAAGCCTTTAGCCATTCCCCCTGTTTTAGACATTGTGGATGATGTGTTTTCGGAGTCAAGCTCGCATACATTTTTATTCAGAAACCCTGCTGCTGATCCTCAAACTATTTCACAGGGCCCAAAGGGAGTTGAGGCCTCAACAGCAAAAAATCCTACCCACCTCTGACAGAGATTCAAGGGCACTGGACAGATGGGGAAAAAAGGTTTATACATCTGCAACCTTGACAATCAGGGCCTTAAACTGTCAATTTCATATGCTTAAGTACCAACAACATGTTATGGGATTGCTGAAACAGAAAAATGATTTCAGAATGTGCAGAAAATAAAGAATTGCAGGGATTATCGCATGCAGCGGAAACAAGTTGGAAAGCATACTTTGCAATGTGGTTTTGATTCTTTAGAGGCCTCCTGCAGGGCAGCAGTTACTGGATCTGTGATTAGGAGGCATGCCTGGTTAAAGGAACAAAATTTGCCTGATTATGTTAAAGCTAAATAGATGCACCTTTACAGCATGATTCTCTATTTGGTATTAAGGCAGAAAAGGTTTTAAAGAAAATGGAAGACAAAGCTAAGTCTATGCAAACTGTTAAAGACTTCTTACAAGTGCAGCCACCAAGATTCAGTAGACACTGGCTTACAAAAAATTGGTCCTTTCCTATGTCAGACAGAGCTCAAAGGGGCAAATCCAGACGCCCTAAGGGTTCCAGATACGAAGCGCAAGACTCATACAGGTCAAAGCAATGGGGCGCGTCCACCTCCAAATCTGGAGGAGATAAAGCGCAAACCTACAGAAAGCAATCCCAATAACTTCCCTCTGCCTACACCAAGCACTTATCTTTTGGCAGCACCCATAGGGGGAAAATTAGCACTTTTTGCTCAGAATTGGTAGTTAATAACCCAGGACAAGTGGGTACTAAACATCGTATCACAGGGATACAGATTTCATTTCCACACACTGCCAATGACAAATGGTTGGCCAGATCTGCCAAAAAATCAATGGGCAGAGGCACAGAAACATGTTACGTCCCTCATGGATATGGGGGCCATTCAGACAGTACCAGAACAGGAAAAAGGACAAGGTTTTTACTCAAGGCCGTTCTTGGTACTCAGAAAGGACAAGGCCTGGCGGCCAATATTGGATTTATCGATTTTGAACACATACCTGGACATTCCAAAATTCAGAATGCTCACTTTGCAGCAGCTTCTACCCATGCTGAGCAAGAATGCTTAGCTGGTGACTTTAGACCTAAAAGAGGCATACCTGCATGTCCCAATAAGACAGTCGTGCAGAAGATACCTCAGATTCAAGGCTGGCTTAATG
Source organism: Protopterus annectens (assembly GCF_019279795.1). Lineage (NCBI taxonomy): Eukaryota > Metazoa > Chordata > Ceratodontiformes > Protopteridae > Protopterus > Protopterus annectens. Next base: position 795,024,593 of record NC_056746.1, read on the forward strand.
CATTACCAGTTATCTGCTCTGCCCTTTGGCTTATCTACTGCGCCCCGGGTCTTCACAAAGTGCCTGGCACAGTAATTGCATTTTGCAGACAAAGAAGTATTCAAATATATCCTTACCTGGATGACTGTCTCATTCAGGCAGAGAACAAGGACACTCTTCTACAACACCTGGCGTTTGTGAAAAAGCTTCTAACATACCTAGGGTACACAATAAACAAAAATAAATCACACCTGGTACCCTCTCAAAAGATAACATTCCTGGGTGCAAGCTTGAATATAGCTGCCCAGATGGCTTACCTCACGCCAGACAAACAAAGGCAACTGACTACTTACTTCAAACTGATGGCAACAAATGCACAGTCTTGTGCAAGACAAATTCTGCAGGCTCTGGGCTTCATGGCATCCTGCATCCTACTAATTCCATATGCAAGACTGCATATGAGGAAACTTCAGTGGTACCTAAAAAGTTTATGGAGTCAACATTCACACAGTCTGGAAATAATGATTCCTCTCATTCCCTGCCTGCAACAGGAGTTTCTATGGTGGGCAAAGGCCTGTCACCAAAACACGGGACGGCCCTTCACTCTACCCCCCTGCCAGCCAAACCTTAACAACAGACACATCAGATTATGCCTGGGGGGCCCACATGGCAGGAAGATGCATTCAGGGCATATGAGCACCAAAACAAATGCATCTGCATATCAACTGGAAAGAGATGCTAGCTGTTCAAAATGCCCTAACAGTCTTCAAGGACTTACTTCATCCAGGGCAGCTACTGATAAAGATGGACAACACCACAGTCATGTGGTATATAAACAAGCAAGGGGGCACACATTCATACCCTTTTTGCAGATTAGCCATAGCACTGTGGGACACAGCTTTGACCTACCAAATACATCTTCAAGCTCAATTCCTGCCAGGAAAACAAAACACTCTGGCAGACTATTTAAGCAGAAACCTTATGGATCCTCATGAGTGGAAACTAAATCCACAAGTCTTCAGCATAACAGAGAAATGGGGGAGCCCAGGTATAGATCTATTTGGCTCTCCTCAAAATTATCAATTGAAAAGATTCTGCACAAGGACTTGTCACAGACAAACATGGAAAGTGGACGCTCTATCCTTCAATTTGAAAAACCTATAAGTTTACGCCTTTCCTCCTCTGCCTCTTCTATCCAAAGTCCTCCTAAAAGTGAGACAAGAGAAGCCAAAGATGATATTAATTGCCCCGGACTGGCCCCGCCAATACTGGTAGCCAGTCCTAAGGAGCTTGTCTCAGTACCCAACTTGGACCTTGCCTCAAAGACCACAACTACTGTCCCAGCAAAACAATCAGATCCTGCACAATCAGCTACAGACTCTGAACCAGGCAGCATGGCTAATCATGTAATCATACAAACGACATCTCTCAGTAAAGCTGTGATGGATGTCATTTTGGAAGCCAGAAGGTCTAGAATTAGAAAATCGTATGCTGACAAATGGAAGAGTTTCTGTGCTTGGAATCAAGCATAAGAACCACATATTCCTCAGATATTACAATACTTGACTGAGATGCTTCACAAAGGCCTATCTTTCTCATCAATCAAAATCCATGCCACTGCCATTTCGCCTCATTACAGTACAGAGCCACCAATCTTTTCTCATCCTTTAATAAAGCAGTATCTTAGAGGAGCCAATAATTTAAGGCCTCCTAGAAGATCACCATTACCTGCATGGGACTCAATTATGTGTTGGAAAAGCTCACCCTGCCTCCATTTGAACCATCTGCTACCGCTGATATAAAGCTCTTATCATGGAAGACAGCTCTGCTACTAGCATTTACTTCAGCAAGAAGAGTTTCAGAGCTACAGGCCCTCGTGGCTGTAGAGCCTTTTATCATATTTTACCCAGACAGGGTGTCTCTGAGGACAAATCCTACTTTTATGCCTAAGGTGGTTTCCAGTGTGGCTCTTAAGCAAACAATTCATCTGCCAACTTTTTATCCAAATCTGCAGAACAAAGGGGAGAGGATTCTGCATTCCTTGGACGTACACAGACAGCTAAGATTCTACTTGAGCAGGACTAAAGCTCTAAGAAAAACTGAGGAATTACTAGTGTCATATGCTGCAGGATCAGAAGGGAAGGCTATTTCAAAGCAGACAATTTCAAAGTGGATAAGCCACTGCATCCTTTTCTGCTACTTACACCATGGTAAACCTGTGCCCAAGGGCATTAGGTCTCATTCCACCAGAGCTGCAGCTGCTTCAGCAGCTTTTCTAAGGGGAGTACCAACCAAAGACATTCTAGAAGCTGCTACTTGGAGTTGTGATCACACCTTTACAAAGCATTATCATTTACCTCTTTAAGTCCAGGGCAGGCTTTGCCACTGCAGTGCTGCAGGGCCTTATAGCAGCACCTAATGCTGTTTAGCTCCAGCCTCCAACCATAGCTTTGGGATTCTATCCAAATGTAATGACTGCAACAGTGAAACACGAAGAACATAGTACAGTTGTGTACACTTACCATAAATGTAGATGTTTGAGTATATTCACTGTTGCAATCCAGGTTACCCTCCCGCCATCCCCCTGTCATTCTAAAGTTTATCTTTTCTCCTCTAACTTCTACAGCCTATGTGGTATATTTGCTTGTAGATGAAGGTAAAGTTTAAATTAATGCATGTATGTGTGTGTGTATATATATATATATATATATATATATATATATATATATATATATATATATTTTTTTTTTTATTTTTTATTTTTTTTTTTGTGTCTTTCGGCTTTTCCCGGTTAGGGGTCGCCACATTGGAACTCCGGTCCGCTAATGATTGGCAGTTGATTTTTACGTACCGGCTTGCCAGGCCTGACGCACAACCTTCAACGAAGGTATGCCCATTCACGTATGTCTCCACGCAGAAGATGCTCTAGCTGAGAATCAAACCGGACAGCAGAAGATGCTCTAGCTGAGAATCGAACCGGACAGCATCTTACTGTGAGGCGACAACGCTACCACGCCACCACCACCGCGGGTTTTATATATATATATATATATATATATATATATATATATATATATATATATATATATATAATATTGCTACCTTTATGGGGGCACCTGACATCAGGGGCAAGAAAAACTAAAGAAAATGACGTTGGCTTTATGTTTTATACCCCGACGACCTGACGTCATGGAAGAGAAGACCGCAACCGACGCAGGACCCAAGACTTTAGAATTCAGGCCGACTGAGGGCAACCTGCCAGCAGATTACCCAAATGTAATGACTGCAACAGTGAATACACTCGAACATCTACATTTATGAAGTGTACACAACTGTATTTTTGACTATATCTACCCTATGCTCTGACCTCCCTTCACAGTTAGTGGCATGGATTCTTTGCTATAGAATCCAATAACCATAAAACCTTTTTGTCGTCTTTGTCGTGCTGTACTACTTGCCCACCCTTTATTGCTTATAAGTCTTTCCTTGAATTCAGAGGCATTTGGATGCTTTAACCCTCAGACAGCTGTTAAGAGCCCTTTCTAAATATTTCTTTCTCATACACTGATTCCAGCTATCTTATTCCTGTTCTTTGGAACAGGTTTTATTTCTCTTCTGTGTCTTTCTTGCCATTTTATTGACTATTTATGGACCATCTTTTCCACTTTGATGAATTTTGAGGATAGTGACTCCTTTTGTTTTCAAGATTTTAGTTTGTTGTAGTTTTGTTTCTACTCCTCTTTTTGCCACATCTGGTCAGAGCTGATCCATTTACTCTTTCAGGCACCCTTTATTCTCTTCCTTTTCACTATATTAGTTTTCTCATGGGATTTATTGTAATATTTCTCTGTCAAGTGTATTGCCAGTACTTCTTTCCAATGACTATCAGAAATAAGAAATTTGTTATGCTGCACCAAATAAAAAATATATTTATTTTATTTATTTATTTTACATTTGTTGACCGGGAAAGTCCGACTGGACACATGTCCATTTTCAGCGGAGGCCCGGGGAGAAAAGCTCCAATAGTACATAGTAGGTTACAAAAAGTTCCAATAGTACATAGTAGGTTACAACAATGTTTGACAGCTAACATACGATTGTAGTTATGCACTAAATACCCAGGGAAGAAAAAAAAAATATATATATATATTCTTGCATCTTTTGTATGCTGATGTGCAGAAAAATCCATATGCCAGTAGTTACACAGACATAGGTATGTATGCGTTTCACTTTTCACAGACATGTCTGTGTTGTTAATGTCAGTACAATAGTATTAGAAGCTTTGATGGTAAATTTTCAGATTTAGATTTACATCTTTCCTTTAGGGCATCATTTAGACCCATCTCTGGCACCTGCAACCCTTTCTACAGGTCCATTCCAGGCTGTTAAAAGTGAGGTGTCCTTCATGGATGCATCTGCAGTCATAACAACTGGGTTGTCCTGTCGTCAGGCAGCCCTTCAGTCGGCCGGATTCCAAAGTCCGGGTTCGGCTTCGGCTGATGTCGCACTTCACCCAACGTCATCTCTGTTGGTCCTCGGGTATAAAGGCATCAGCCGACGCCATTTTCCTCAGTCTTTCTTGCCGCGTGGCGCCCGAAGCAGAAGCTGTTCGCAAGTGCCGGTCGGTCGGATCCAGAGATTATTTCTACCGAATACTACTTCGAAGACTTCTAAAGCTAAGTACCCCGTTGGGGACTCTTTCTTGCCTCAGCCGATGTCAGAAAAAGTTAATAATTGTTTAACCTGTGGGAAACAAATACCTCATAAAGATTTCCACTCTTACTGTCTGCCTTGTTTAGGCCCAGCCCACGACGTAGCAGCCTGTTCGGCCTGTGCTTCTTTCAACCGACGAACGCTTAGGCGTCGGTCGGAGTTTGCTGAACAGTTTTTCCGTTCTGATTTTGCGTACATTATGCCGTCGGATCCTCCGACTACCCAATCTGCCAAAAAACGCAAAGATAAAGACCGACACTCGCGGTCCGCGGTTTCCGCTGAAACCATGGTTAAGCAAACCGCGAGTGTCTCGGTTTCGCGCGAAACCGAGAAAACTGATCAAAGTACAGCTGAATCTATCTCTACAACTGTGGCCCCTGCTACCATTCTTGAATCGGCCTCAGAAATTATACCCACTACGGTGGTTGCCACTGACTTATCAGACACCATTCCCTTGGATGTCTCTACCCCAGCACGTGGTGCTGCTAGGCCTCCAGCAGCCATGTCCATTAAGGCCTTCGCCAGGGCTAAAGCAGCCAAGACTACTAAAACAGTGCCTGTTAAACGCCCTTCAACCAGGCCCTCCTCTAGTTCTCAAATGCTTACTCTGGCAGAAGATTTAATTTCATTAATTAGAGGATCTCAATCTCACCCAGACAGGGCCTCTCAGCCCCCAGAGAAGAGACCTAGGGCAGAGCCCCCTGAACCAGTGTCATCTGATGATTCAGCCGATGAATCAGACATAACTGACCAGCCAGAGGCTCCTTTCTCTAATTTTGAAGACTCTGATGCTGAAGAATCCATTCCAGCTGCTTCCCCACCAGAAGAATTTTCCTTTGGGGAAACCTTACATGCCATGAGAGCAGTTCCAATGGCAGCAACAGGATTTTTCAGACTCCAGAAAAGACTTAGGACTTTTCTGCACCTTCCACAACACAGGCCCTTAGCTATACCTCCTGTTCTCTCTGTGGTGGATGATGCTTTCAATGATGTCTGCTCCGCTCCAGATTCTTTACCCCCAGCCCCTGCCAAACCAGACAGATTTTACAGGGTGCCAGACACTCATCACCACCTTTACAAGGCCCCTCTTGCAGACCCGAAACTATATCCCAGGGTCCCAAGGCAGTAGCGACCATAGCTAAAACCCTATTCCTTCTGAAAGGGAAGCAAGGTCATTAGACAGATGGGGCAAAAAGGTCTACACTTCAGCTACTCTCTCAGCTAGAGCTTTAAACTGTCAGTTTCACATGATACAATACCAAGAGTTTATGCTTGATCAGTTAACTAAAAAGCTAACCACTGATGAATCTCTTGATAAGAAATATGTATTAGAAATGGTAAATAACATACAACAGGTTAGTAACCATTCCTTAAAATGTGGCTATGATGCACTGGAGGCTTCATTTAGATCAGCCATGACTGGCACAGTGATAAGAAGGCATGCATGGCTAAAGGAGCAAGCTTTACCGGATCATGTTAAAGCAAAGTTACTAGATGCTCCTATGGATAAGACAAGTTTGTTTGGTACACCTGCCCAGCAGGTTATGAAGAAAATGGAAGAAAAGGCAAAATCCGTTCAAACGGTTAAAGATTTCTTGCAGGTTCAGCCCCAAGGTTTAGCAGGAACTGGCCTGCCAAAATTGGTCCTTTCCTGACTCCACAAGATCTCAAAGGGCAGAAACAGGCGTTCCAGAGGCAGAAACCAATCCAGAGGAGGTGCCTACAGAGGACGACAGTGGCAAGGTAACAACAGAGGCACAGACACAACCACTGCCACCACATCAACACAACCACAGTGACTTAATCCTAAATCCGCCTACCAGGGAACAAATAGCAGCTCCTCTAGGCGGAAAGTTAACCTTATTTTCAAAAAACTGTCACTATATAACAAAAGACAAGTGGATTTTACAAACCATAGATCAAGGATACCGCTTCCACTTCCACACTTTACCAATCAAAAGAGGAATGCCAAATCTACCTCCAAATCAAAAAACAGAGGCTCTACAACAGATAATGCAGTTAGCAAACATGAGAGCTGTGGAAAAAGTGCCAACTGCAGAACAAGGAAAGGGGTTCTACTCAAGACTATTCCTAGTTCCAAGAAAGGAAAAAAGTTGGAGACCAATTCTCGACCTGTCCGCCTTAAATACATACATCATTGTCCCAAAATTCAAAATGCTGACCCTACAGCAACTTCTTCCCATGCTGGGCAAGGTGTGTTGGCTGGTAACTCTAGATCTCAAGGAGGCATACCTGCACGTCCCCATTCGACCAATCTGCAGAAGATACCTCAGATTTCTTGCAGGATCAGAGCACTATCAATTCTCAGCATTGCCCTTTGGCTTATCTACTGCGCCCAGAGTATTCACAAAATGCCTGGCATCAGTAATTGCCCATTGCAGACTACAGGAATACAAATTTACCCATACCTGGACGACTGCCTGCTACAAGGGACAACAAAAGCAAGCTGACAACAGATTTACAAAGGGTCATCTACTTGCTACAAGCACTGGGATACACAGTCAATCTACAAAAGTCAAGGCTGATACCATCCCAAACAAGGACATTCTTGGGCGGAATTGGACACAGTAAAACAAATGGCATTCCTAACTGCAGAAAAACAAAAGAACTCCTCTTTACTTCTTGGCACTAACAAAGCTGAACAAGTTAACAGCAAGAAAAGTACTGCAGGCCTTGGGCTTCATGGCATCATGCATAATCCTGGTCCCACTTGCCAGACTACATATGAGAAAACTACAGTGGTACCTAAAGAATTTATGGTCCCAACACAGTCACAGCCTAGAAACAGAAATCCCACTAATTCCATGCTTAAAACATGAGTTCCTATGGTGGGCTCAGGCATGCCAGACAAACCCAGGCCTACCCTTTCGCAGATGTCAAGCAAGCCAGACCATCACAACAGATGCTTCAGACCTAGGATGGGGGGCCCACATGCTGGACAAATGCGTGCAAGGATTGTGGACACAGGATCAACTTCACCTGCACATCAACCTAAAAGAAATGCTGGCAGTAAAACTGGCAATCCAAAGGTTCAGACCATTTCTCAAAGAGGGCCAGTTGATGATAAGGACAGACAACACCACAGTCATGTGGTACATCAACAAGCAGGGAGTCACTCATTCATACCCCCTATGCAGAATGACTTTGGATCTGTGGAACCTGGCACTCAGCTACAACATCCAGTTACAGGCAATGTTTGTACCGGGAAAAGAAAATATTCTAGCAGACATATTAAGCAGAACCACATCGGATGCCCACGAATGGAAACTGCACCCGGACATTTTCAAGACCATCTCAAAGAAATGGGGAATGCCTCAGATAGACCTATTTGCATCACCTCTCAATCACCAGCTCAAAAAATTCTGCACAAGGACATTACACCCACTGGCATGGAAAGTGGATTCGCTCTCCTTCAGCTGGAAAGGCCTGACAGCATATGCATTCCCACCTCTTCCCTTGATACACAAAGTATTACTAAAAATCAAGGAAGAACGTCCAAGGATAATCCTGATAGCTCCAAACTGGCCAAGACAACACTGGTACCCACTGCTGAGGAGCATGTCTCAGAACAATATGTGGCCAATACCCCTGATGCCTTTGATGCTAACTCAGAACAACTACAGCATCATACATCCAAACCTAAAAACGGTGCAACTGACTGCATGGAACATCACATAGCAACAGCTAACCCATAACTTTCTCAAAGAGTTAAAGACATTATTCTTGAAGCACGCAGACCTTCAACAAGAAGGAACTATGCTGGAAAATGGAAAAGGTTTGTCATTTGGAGTACTGAAAGAGGAAAAGATGTGTCAAACATAGATATGCCTAACATTCTAGAGTATCTGGCCGAACTTCTTCATTCAGGCTTGTCCTACTCCTCCATCAAGATACATGCATCAGCTATTTCAGCAGAATACAGCTTTGATCCACCTGTTTTTTCGCACCCTTTGCTCAGGCAGTTCCTCAGAGGAATCAAGAATGTAAAACCTCCAAGGAAACCACCTTTGCCAGCTTGGGACTTAAACTTTGTGCTAGAAAAGTTGACACTATCATCCTTTGAACCAGCAGCAACAGCAGACCTACAACACCTGTCAGGGAAAACTGCTTTCCTACTGGCAATTACTTCAGCAAGGAGGGTTTCAGAGCTACAGGCCTTAATGGCAGTGCAACCCTTCCTAATCTTCCACCAAGATAGAGTGTCCATGAGGACTAATCCTACATTTATGCCTACGGTGGTATCCAGAGTGTCTTTAAACCAGGCAATCCACCTACCTACCTTCTTTCCCAACCCACAAAACAGAGGGGAAAGAATACTGCATACCTTGGATGTACATAGACAGCTACGCTACTACTTGGACAGAACAAAAAATAGCAGAAAGACTGACCAACTTTTTGTAGCCTGTGCAACAGGAAGGGAAGGAAAAGCTATTTCCAAACAGACAATCTCCAAATGGATAGGAAATTGCATACGATTCTGTTACTCCTTCCATGGAAAACCAATTCCACAGAACATAAGACCTCATTCTACAAGGGCAACAGCCACTACCACAGCCTTCTTACGAGGAGTGGCAACCAAAGACATTATTGAGGCGGCTACTTGGACCTCCGTGCATACATTTGCCAAGCATTATAACTTACCTCTATACTCCAGATCCCGAGCAGGGTTTGCCACTGCTGTACTGCAAGGGATCCTAAACACACCATAATCTAGTTTTATCCTCCTCCCCTAGTTGGCTATGGTATTCTACCCAGTTGTTATGACTGCAGATGCATCCATGAAGGACATAGTACAGTTTTGTACCTACCATAAATGTAGATGTCCGAACTGGATAGCATCTGCAGTCAGGATTACCTCCCTCCTTCCCCTCTGTGGTACTCCTAGGGTATTTTACCCTCCTAATAGCTAGCTGGTGGGGGGAGAGTCTTTTATGGTGTATTTGTTTGTATATATGTACATACATGCTTATTTTTGTGTTTACCTCTATCTTTTTGGAAACATTGGCATCTATCCAAATTTTAACCTCCAGGAGGGCTACTGGCATCTGGGGCAAGAAACACTGAGGAAAATGGCGTCGGCTGATGCCTTTATACCCGAGGACCAACAGAGATGACGTCGGGTGAAGTGCGACATCAGCCGAAGCCGGACCCGGACTTTGGAATCCGGCCGACTGAAGGGCTGCCTGACGACAGGACAACCCAGTTGTTATGACTGCAGATGCTATCCAGTTCGGACATCTACATTTATGGTAGGTACAAAACTGTACTTTTTAGATTGTACTACAATGTTATTTGTTGGCAGTTGTAACTGTATAACAATGTCCTTCTATTCCTATGTTGCAGTATTTTGCATATAGGTTTACCCTTCTAGTCTCATGTACGTATGGCTAGTATCCAAAAGCTTTCAGTCCCTCCTAGGTGCACTTCACATCAGGTGTAGGCGAGAGTACGTGGGCCATCAAAGTGACATCTGCAAGCACCAGCCCTCAGAACTTTCCAGCCGCCAGTTGTATGCCAGGTGATGATCATCGTGTTACACTGCTGCAGTCATTACACTTGGGTTATCCTGCCATCAGGCTGTTCCCCAGTCGGCCTGAGTTCCAAAGTCTTGGTCTGGCGTCGGTTGCTGTCGTCTCCTCCCTGACGTCAGTGCGACAGGAGTATATAAGATGCAACCGATGCCATTTTCTTCAGTCTTTCTTGCCGCGCTGTACCCGAAGCAGAAGCAGTTCGCAAGTGCCGGTCGGCCAACTCCTGAGATTTTCATTACGATTCCAGAACCAAAGTCTTCTACAAAGCTAAGTACCCCATTAGGGAAACTTTTTCTTGCCTCAGACCCATGTCAGTAAAAGTTAATAATTGTATTTCTTGTGGGAAGCAAATACCTCATAAAGATTTCCACTCCTATTGTATTCCATGCACAGGATGCAGACTATGAATCTTCCGACCAGGTGTCCATTTCCTCAAATTCATCCTCAGACCTAGGATATTCTTTACCCCCTTATAAGGATTCTGATGCTGAGGAATCAATTCCATCAGCCTCTCCGCTTGTGGACTACTCCTTTGGGGAGACCTTACATACCTTGAGGGAGCATTTCCATTGGGAAGGCCAGAATTACTCAGAATCCAAGAAAAGAGACTTCCTTTTATTGCCTCAACACAGACCCCTTGCTATTCCGCCAGTGTTAGATATTGTGGATGATGTGTACACTGAATCCAGCTTAAACCCTGAGTCCTTACCACCAGCCCCAGTTAAACCCGATAGATATTAGAGTCCCTGACTCTCACAAATTTCTGTACAAAAGCCCTGTTGCTGACCCTGAAAATATTTCTCAGGGACCCAAAGGGATTAAGGCCTCATCAGCAAAAAACCCAGTTCCCTCTGACAGAGATCCCAGAGCATTAGACAGATGGGGAAAGAAAGTATATATGTCTGCAACTCTAGCAATGAGAGCCTTGAATTGCCAGTTTCACATGATAAAATATCAGCAATTTTTGATGTCTCAGTTGAAACAAAAGATGCTTCCAGATTCAGATCCTCCTAATTTTAAATATATGCAGGATTTATTGCATGCAGCTGAACAAGTGGGTAAACATACTTTGTAATATGGGTTTGATTCCTTAGAGGCCTCCTGTAGAGCAGCAGTTACAGGCTCTGTCATTAGAAGGCATGCTTGGTTAAATGAACATACGTTACCAGATCATGTTAAGGCCAAATTATTGGATGCACCTTTGCAGTGGGATGTGTTGTTTGGAGTTAAGGCAGAGGAGGTATTAAAGAAGATGGAGGATAAGGCAAAATCTTTGCAAACGGTGAAAGATTTCTTACAGGTTCAGCCTCCTCGTTTTAGCAGAAATTGGCCAACAAAGAATTGGTCCTTTCCAGTCACAGACAGACCTCAAAGGGGCAGATATAGACATCCAAGAGGTAGAGGTCAGGCACAAGGCCCTTGCAGACCTCGACAATGGGGTACACCAGGCCAGAAAGAAGGGGAAGACAGGCCTCAACCTTATAAAAAGCAGTCTCAGTGACTTTCCACTACAGCTGCCAAACAGCTGTCTCTTGGCAGCACCCTTAGGAGGAAAACTGGCACTTTTCTATCACAATTGGCAGTGCATCACCAAAGACAAATGGGTTCTCAACATTGTATATCGAGGTTACAGGTTCCACTTTCACACTCTGCCAAGGTTAAAAGGAATGCCAAATCTGCCACCAAATCAATGGGCAGAGGCTCAAGAACAAATTACAGCACTCATGGACATGAGAGCTATTCAAAAGTACCACCACAGGTGCAAGGACAAGGATTTTACTCGACTCTTTTTGGTTCCCAGAAAGGACAAAGCCTGGAGACCCATTCTGGATATTTCTTCTCTACACACTTACCTGGATGTTCCGAAATTCAAAATGTTGACACTACAGCAGCTTCTTCCCATGCTGGGCAAGAAAGCTTGTCTCCTGAATTTGGACCTCAAGGAGGCATACCTGCATGTCCCTGTCAGACAAAACTGCAGATGATACCTCAGATTTCTAGCTGGTTCAATGCACTATCAATTTTCTGCACTGCCCTTTGGCTTATCTACTGCGCCCAGGGTCTTCACAAAGTGCCTGGCGCCAGTAATTGCATTTTGCAGGCAAAAAGGAATCCAAATTTATCCATACCTGGACGACTGCCTGATTCAAGCAGAGAGCAAGGACATTCTTCTAAAGCATCTGGCGTACGTAAAAAAGTTATTAAGTTGCCTGGGGTACACAGTAAACGAAAAGAAATCAAAACTAGTGCCCTCACAGCAGATAATATTCCTGGGTGCCAGCTTGAACACAACGGTCCAGATGGATTCTCTCATGCCAGACAAGCAAGGACAACTGACTCCATACTTTCATTTGATGGCAACAAAGACCCAACTCCCTGCAAGAAAAATTCTGCAGGCCTTGGGCTACATGGCATCTTGCGTACTACTAATTCGATATGCCAGACTGCGTATGAGGAAACTACAATGATATCTAAAGAGTGTATGGTCTCAACACTGTCAAAATTTGAAAACAGTTATACCACTAATTCCTTGCCTTCAACAGGAGTTTCGATAGTGGGCTCAAGCCTGTCACCTCAACAAGGGACAGCCTTTTACTCAACCCACAGCCAGGCAAACACTGACAACAGATGCATCGGATTATGCCTGAGGAGCACACATGGCAGGAAAATGTATTCAAGGCGAGTGGCCCACAGAGCAAAGACATCTCCACATCAATCAAAAAGAGATGCTAGCTGTACAAAATGCAATTATAGCTTTCAAGGACCTGCTGCATCCAGGACAACTACTACTAAAGACAGACAACACCATAGTTATGTCGTACATAAGGGGGCACACACACCTACCCCCTCTGCAGACAAGCCATGACCTTGTGGAACACAGCTCTAGACTACCAAGTTCACCTACAAGCACAATTCCTGCCAGGAGAGAAAAACACACTGGCAGACGACCTAAGCAGAAACATCATGGACCCCCACGAATGGGAATTGAACCCACAAATATTCAGAATGATAACACAAAAATGGTGGAGCCCAGACATAGATCCCCAATGAACTGCCAGTTACAGAAATTCTGCACAAGGAGCTACCATCCACAAGCATGGAAAGTGGATGCCCTCTCATTCAGCTGGAAAAACCTGCAAGTATACGCTTTCCCTCCTTTACCTCTTCTTCCAAAGGTACTCATAAAAGCCAGGCAAGAAGAGCCAAAGATGATCCTGATTGCCCCAGACTGGCCACGCCAGCACTGGTACCCAATCTTAAAGAACTTAACACAAGAACCACCCTGGATTTTGCCTCAAATCCCACAGTTGCTGACACAGCACAACAATCAGATACTTCACAGCCAGTTAAAGACATTAAATCTAGCTGCATGGAAAATTCCTTAGTCAAGCAAGCAATGCCTCTCTCCAAAGCTGTTATGGATGTCATTCTGGAGGCCAGAAGGTCTAGCACCAGGAAAGCCTATTCGGATAAATGGAAGAGATTCTGTGCCTGGAACCAAGCTCACAGCCTTGACCCTCGTGTCCCAAACATTTCTCAGATACTTCAATACTTAACTGAGATGCTGGACAAGGGCCTCTCCTTCTCATCCGTCAAGATCCACGCCTCAGCCATTTCTGCTCATTACAACACAGATCCACCAATTTTTTCTAACCCTTTGCTCAAACAGTACCTCAGAGGGGCAAAAAACACAAGACCGCCCCGTAGAGCACCTACACCAACTTGGGACCTCAACTTTGTTTTGGAAAAATTAACTTTACCTCAGTTTGAGCCAGCTAACACAGCAGAATTAAAATACATCTCTTGGAAAACTGCTCTGCTACTGGCAATAGCATCAGCATGAAGAGTTTCAGAATTACAGGCACTAATGGCAGTGGAACCTTTCCTCATCTTCCACCAGAACAGGGTGTCTTTAAGAATTAACCCTATGTTTATGCCAAAGGTGGTATCGTGTGGCTTTTAACCAAACTATTCACTTGCCAACTTTTTATCCTAAACCACAGAATAAAGGAGAGAGACTACTACATTCTTTGGACATTCACAGGCAGTTACGCTTCTACTTGGACAAAACCAAAGCTTTCAGAAAATCTGAGCTATTATTGGTAGCATATGCCACAGGAGCACAGGGAAAAGCCATTTCAAAACAGACTATTTCAAAATGGATAGCACATTGTATACATTTCTGCTACACTCACCATGGGAAACCTGTACCTAGCAGCATTAGATCTCACTCCACCAGGGCAACAGCCACTTCAACTGCCTATGTCAGAGGAGTACCTACCAAGGATATTTTGGAAGCAGAAACATGAAGCTCTGTGCATACCTTCACCAAGCACTACCATTTGCCTTTATACTCCAAATCTAGAGCTGGCTTCGCCACTGCTGTGCTGCAGGGCCTTATAGCCACCCCTAATGCCTTATAGATCCAGTCTCCCTACTTCAGCTTTGGGATTACACCCAAGTGTAGTGACTGCAGCAGTGTAACACGATGAACATAGTACAGTTTTGTACCTACCATAAATGTAGATGTTCGTGTGTAAACACTGCTGCAGTCCAGGTTACCCTCCCTCCTTCCCCTCTTACTTTCTGGTACATACCTAGGTCATCTACCCTTTACTACCTATGGGGAGTATTTGCTGGTAACTAAAAATGGTTGTTTGCTTTTCTTTTGTATATTTTACTAGCAATTTGAATTGCCTACCTATTTGGGAGCACCTGACATCTGGGGCATTAAAAACTGAAGAAAATGGTGTCAGCTGCATCCTATATACTCCTGTCGCACTGACGTCAGGGAGGAGGCAAAAGCAACTGACGCCGAACTGAGACTTTGGAACTCAGGCCGACTGGGGAACCGCCTGACAGCAGGATAACCCAAGTGTAATGACTGCAGCAGTGTTTACACTCGAACATTTGCATTTATGGTAGGTACAAAACTGTACTTTCCTGCATTCACTAACTACTGACTCAAGTTTCAAGCCAAGTACCCCGTTGGGGACCTTTTCAGTCCTTCTTTTTGTATTACTGCCTTTTCATGTCATCCAGAAAGGATAAATGTTAGTGTTGCTGTCAGATCCCTCATAAAGACGCTCATGATAAGTGTTTGTTCTGTCTCTGATGGTCGCATGATTATAAGACCTTCCCTGTTTGTCAGGCATTCTTTCCTAAAACATTGGACTCAATTTGTACTTAGAGAGCCAACGTCTGAAACAACTTGCCTTGGGAATGGAGGGCTCATCGGATGTCGCCTCTGAACCGTCTAAAAAGAAGGCCAGATCTTTGCAGCCTGTAACACTTGTTGAGCCTCTTGCGACTGATCCACAACCTGTGGCCAACATCGGCTTGGTCTTCAGATCCGCCACACTGGAGGTCGCAGGTACCTCTGCGGAAGCCTTACTACTGGTGGGCGAGAGCACGTCCGCAGAGGCTATTCCGACAATTGTTTTGGATGTCGAGGGGGAGGAACCAGTATGTTCAGGGGAACTTTCTGATTCCCTTCCACAGACCTTGACGCCTGCTTCTAAACAGACCCCCGGTGGGACTCTCAAGAGGAGAGAAAAAAAGAAGCATATCTCACAGTCAGCAGAAAGTATTCCTGACTGGCAGGCCTTTAGCCAAAGCTTTTTCTCAGCTTTCATGGCCCTGAGGCCTACTTCAGTTGCTTCTGCCCCTGCTTCTTCTCCTCCTCTCCTTAGTCTAGGCCTTAACCAGCAGAGACATCTGTTCAGATTCCTCAGATGATTCCCTCTCTTATAACTTACAACTTTCTTCACCTTTGGGATAGGGATCCCCAGAAGAATCTATAGACCCAGATTCCCCAGTTGAAGATATGTCCTTCTCTGAAACTATTTTTAAAATGAAAGAACACTTCAAATGGGAATTCACAGACATGTCTAAAGTACAAAAGAGGTACTATGACCTCATTCATATGGAAACACCAAGCCCTTTGGCCATTCCTCCTTTATTGCCTGCCTTTTTAAATGTCCTTTCTTTTGCATCTCTCAATCCAGACTCGCAACCTCCTGCTCCTCGTAGAACAGACAGGCTGTATAAAGTCCCAGATTCTGCTAAGCACTTGATCAAGTGCCCTCCTGCAGATCCAGCTACCATTTCTGTCTCCACAGAGCTTCTAAACTCTTGCCTACCACCACCATTCTTCTTGCTGATAAAGACAGCAAAACTATGGAAAGGTTAAACAAAAAGATTTAGACCTCATCCACCTTGGCATTTAGAAATACTAATTACCAAACTCATATGGCAAAGTATGCCCTGTCTCTCCTTGGCTGTATCACCAAACTGTTGGCAGACATTCCAGACACCTCAGCCAAATCATCCATATCCTGTCTGCTGACCCTTACGCCCCAAGTCACCAGGCATTCAGTTAAATGTAGCTATGATGCTGCAGAATTCTCAGCAGTGTCAGCAGCTTCAGCTTCTGCACTTTGCAGATACTCCTGGCTGAGCGTGCAACCTCTTGCCAGATGATTTCAGAGCTAAGCTCAGTGTTGCACCACTTGACAATGTTGCCTTATTTGGCTCTAAAGTAGCAGACCTTTTCAAATCCCTGCAACAGAAAGGAAAATAGATACATGATCTTAAATATCTGCTAGTTTCCCCTGTACTTACATTTTACAGGAACTATCCTGCAAAATCTCACTTCATCAGGAAACACTTCAATCTTTTTCCTCAAACTAGACACAGGCAAGCAAGAAAGAAAAATCCTTCAGCTAGAGCACCTTCCTCCTCTAGCCAAAGGATGTCCTTTCAGGACAGGTCAGGTAGTGTCTGACTTGCCACTCCTGCTTCCCCCACCAGCTGCTTCCATCCCACTGTCTGCTCGCCTTTCCCATTGCCTTCCTGTTTGAAATCAGGTCACTTCAGACAAGTGGGTCCTCTCCATCCTCCAAGACCATTACCGCCTGTCATGGATAACCTCTCCGTTAAGACTAGGCATGCCACAGCCTCCTGCTCAGCAACTGCTCCTCCTGCTGCCAATTCTACTGTTCCTTCTAAACCAGGGGACTAATGAAAAAATTCCTCCCTCCCAGTTTGGAAGAGGATTTCACTCAAGGATTTGTCTGGCTCCCAGAAAAGAAGGGCCATGGAGACCTATCCTAGACCTTTCAAGGCTCAATCCTTTTTTAAAGGTGCCAACTTTCAAAATGCTAACCCTGCCAGCTCTATTTCCTCTTATTATGTACAAAGGCTTCCTAGCTACACTAGACATCAAGGATGCTTGCTTACACATTCCCATAAAACCCACACACAGAAAATACTTAAGATTCTTAGTGGGCTCCTCATATTTGCAGATGTCCTTCAAGGATGCATCTGCAGTCCTAACAAATGGGTTGTCCTGCCTCAGGCAGCCCTTCGGTCGGCCGGATTCCAAAGTCTGGGTCTGGCCTCGGCTGATGTCGCATTTCACCCGACGTCATAGCTGCAGTTCAGCGGGTATAAAGGCATCAGCCGACGCCATTTTCCTCAGTCTTTCTTGCCGCGTGGCGCCCGAAGCAGAAGCTGTTCGCAAGTGCCGGTCGGTCAGAACCAGAGATTGCTACTACCGAAGACTTCTAAAAAGCTAAGTACCCCGTTGGGGACTCTTTCTTGCCTCAGCCGATGTCAGAAAAAGTGAATAACTGTTTAACTTGTGGGCAACAAATACCTCATAAAGATTTCCACTCTTACTGCCTACCTTGTTTAGGCCCAGACCACGACGTAGCAGCTTGTCTAGCCTGTGCTTCCTTCAACCGACGGACACTTAGACGTCGGTCGGAGTTTGCAAAGGAGTTTTTCGGCTCTGCTTTTGCTTATAACATGCCGTCGGAGACTCCGACTTCACAATTAGCTAAAAAGCGTAAGGAAAAGGAACGACACTCGCGGTCCGCGGTTTAGGCCGAAACCGCGGTTAAGCCAACCGCGAGTGTCTCGGTTTCGGCCGAAACTGAGTCCGCGGTTCTTCCTTCGGCCGAAAGCATGCCTCCTACAACCGAGGCCTCATCCAGCATGGCTGAATCTGCTACGAAAATTCCACCTGCTGTTACAGGTTCTCAGGATTTATCGGATACTATCCCCTTAGACATATCTACTCCTGCACGTGGAGCTGCTAGGCCCCCTGCA
Organism: Protopterus annectens; assembly: GCF_019279795.1. Classification (NCBI taxonomy): domain Eukaryota; kingdom Metazoa; phylum Chordata; order Ceratodontiformes; family Protopteridae; genus Protopterus; species Protopterus annectens. Next base: position 795,042,952 of record NC_056746.1, read on the forward strand.
TCCATGTCAATTAAGGCTTTTGCCAGGGCTAAAGCAGCTAAATCAACAAAGACCGTGCCTGCTAAAACCCCCTCTCACAGGCCTAGCTCTAGTACTCAAATGCTTAGTCTAGCAGAGGATCTCATTTCTTTGATCAGGGGATCCCAGCCTCACCCTGACAGGGCCTCTCACCCCCCTCCAGAGAAGAGGCCTAGAGCAGAGCCCCCTGAGCCAGTTTCTACTGATTACTCCTCTGATGATTCAGACAATACAAATCCCCCAGAAGGCCCTTATTCTCCATATGAGGACTCAGATGCAGAAGACTCCATCCCTTCTGCCTCTCCTCCTGAGGAATTTTCTTTTGGAGAAACCTTGCATGCTATGAGAGAACAATTTCAATGGCAGGGCCAGGATTTTTCAGACTCTAGGAAAAGGCTTAGGACCTTTTTACATTTGCCACAGCATAGGCCTTTAGCCATTCCTCCAGTACTTACAGTTGTGGATGATGCATTTAATGATGTTTGTACTGCTCCTGACTCTCTTCCTCCGGTCCCTGCTAAGCCCGACAGATACTACAGCGTTCCGGTCACACATTATCACTTGTATAAGGCTCCTATTGCAGATCCTGAAACTATTTCACAGGGCACCAAAGCTGTAGCAGCTGCCTCTACCAAAAACCCCCTCCCCTCTGAAAGAGAATCTAGGGCTTTAGAGAGATGGGGTAAAAAAGTGTATACTTCTGCTACTCTTTCGGCCAGAGCCTTAAACTGTCAATTCCACATGATTCAATATCAGGAATTCCTGTTAGATCAGCTAACTAAAAAACTGTCCTCACCTGAGCCTTTAGACCGTAAGTCCCTTCAGGATTTGGTACATAACACTCAGCAGGTCAGTAATCATTCCTTAAAATGCGGCTATGATGCACTGGAGGCTTCCTTTAGATCAGCTATGACTGGTACAGTGATCAGAAGGCATGCATGGTTAAAAGAGCAATCCTTACCAGACCATGTAAAGTCCAAGTTTCTAGATGCTCCCATGGAAAAGCACAGTTTGTTTGGTTCCCCTGCACAGCAAGTGTTGAAGAAGGTGGAAGAAAAAGCTAAATCTGTCCAGACAGTCAAGGATTTCTTACAGGTCCAGCCTCCGAGGTTTAGTAGGAACTGGCCTTCCAAGAATTGGTCCTTTCCAGACACCACCAGAGCACAGAGAAGCAGAAATAGACGCCCAAGAGGCAGAGGTCAATCCAGAGGTGCCTACAGGGGACGTCAGTGGCAGCCTAACAGCAAGAGAAGTACTGCCACAGATCCAGCCACTACCACTTCCACAGGACAATCACAGTGACTTGGCTCTGAAACCGCCTACCAGGGAACAACTAGAAGCACCCTTAGGCGGAAAGTTAGCCTTATTTTCAGTAAATTGGCATTACATTACAGGAGACAAATGGATTCTGCAGACAATAGACAAGGGCTACAGGTTTCACTTCCATACTCTTCCAAGGAAGAGAGGAATGCCAAACCTACCTCCAAACCAAAAGACAAACGCTCTACAGCAAATAGACAACTTGCTAAGGATGAGAGCTATAGAAAAGGTACCGGCTATGGAACAAGGACAAGGATTTTATTCCAGGCTTTTCCTGGTACCAAGAAAGGAAAACCAGTGGAGACCTATCCTCGACCTGTCCGCTCTGAACACATGTCTTATTGTTCCAAAATTCTAGATGCTGACCCTACAGCAACTTCTTCCCATGCTGGGCAAGGAGTCTTGGCTGGTGACTCTGGATCTCAAGGAGGCATACCTGCACGTCCCCATACGACCAAATTGCAGAAGATACCTCAGATTTCTTGCAGGATCAGAGCATTATCAATTCTCAGCATTGCCTTTTGGCTTATCTACTGCGCCCAGAGTATTCACGAAATGCCTGGCATCAGTAATTGCTCATTGCAGGCTTCAGGGAATTCAAATTTATCCATACCTGGACGACTGCCTGTTACAAGCGGACAGCAAAGACAAATTAACAAAAGATTTGAAAAGGTTATTCACCTACTACAAGCCCTGGGATACACAGTCAACACAAAAAAGTCAAGGCTGATCCCATCCCAAAGGATAACTTTCTTGGGTGCAGAACTGGACACATCAAACCAGATGGCATTCCTCACAGCAGAAAAGCAGAAGCAACTACCACCTTATTTCATGGCATTAACAGCACAGAACCAGCTTACAGCAAGGAAAATCCTGCAAGCCCTGGGTTACATGGCATCCTGCATAATATTGATTCCACATGCCAGACTACATATGAGGAAGTTGCAATGGTACCTGAGGAATTTATGGTCTCAGCACAAGCACAGCCTAGAAACCCAAATTCCTATAATTCCATGCCTGAAGCAAGAATTCCAGTGGTGGGCCCAGGCCTGTCAATCGAACAAAGGACTGCCCTTCCACAGGCCTCGCCCAAACCAGACTATCACCACGGACGCCTCAGACCTCGGTTGGGGGGCACACATGGTGGACAAGTGCATACAAGGCTTATGGACTCAAGACCAGATGAACCTACACATAAATCAAAAAGAGATGCTGGCAGTAAAGCAGGCAATTCAGACATTCAGACCGTTTCTTCAACAGGGTCATTTGCTGATAAGGACGGACAACACCACAGTTATGTGGTATATCAACAAACAGGGAGGCACACATTCATATCCTCTATGCCGGATGGCAATGGACCTCTGGAATGTGGCCCTGAACCTCAACCTTCAGCTCCAGGCCATATTTGTGCCAGGAAAAGAAAATATTCTAGCAGACATCTTAAGCAGAACTACCACGGATGCCCACGAATGGATGCTGCATCCAGACATCTTCAAATGCATTACAAGGAAATGGGGACTACCAGAAATAGACCTGTTCGCATCCCCACACAACCACCAGTTGAAAACATTCTGCACAAGGACATACCACCCACTTGCTTGGAAGGTGGACTCCCTATCCTTCAGTTGGGAAAACCTGACAGCATATGCATTCCCACCTCTCCCTTTGATGCACAAAGTGCTACTGAAGATCAAAGAAGATCACCCAAGGATCATCTTGATAGCTCCAGACTGGCCGAGGCAACATTGGTACCGCTACTAAGGAGTATGTCTCGGGAACACGCATGGCCTCTACCCTACTACCTCTGCTGCTAACTCAGAACAACTTCAAAATCCTGCATCCAAACTTGAAAACACTGCAGCTAGCTGCTTGGAACATTACATAAGACAACATAACCCAGATTTATCTCAAAGGGTTAAAGATATTATCTTGGAGGCTCGCAGACCCTCAACAAGGAAAACTTATTCAGCAAAATGGAAAAGATATCTCATTTGGAGTACAACAAAAGGAGTAGATGCATCATTGGCAAACATAGCTAACATCCTGGAATATTTAGCAGAGCTTTTCCACAATGGCCTGTCTTACTCCTCCATTAAGATTCATGCATCAGCAATTTCAGCACAATACAACATGGATCCTCCAGTCTTTTCTCAACCTCTACTCAAGCAGTTTCTGAGAGGAATTAAAAATGTAAAGCCACCAAGGAAACCACCATTGCCTACATGGGACTTGAACTTTGTGTTAGAAAAGTTGACACTTCCCCCTTTTGAACCAGCAGTAACAGCAGAATTACAGTACTTATCTTGGAAAACTGCATTCCTGCTTGCAATCACTTCAGCTAGAAGGGTTTCTGAATTACAGGCATTAATGGCAGTACAACCCTTCCTTATCTTCCATCAGGATAGAGTGTCCATGAGAACTAATCCTACCTTTATGCCAAAAGTGGTCTCCAGGGTATCTTTAAACCAAGCAATACACCTACCAATATTCTTCCCCAACCCGCAGAACAGGGGGGAAAGATTACTGCATACCTTGGATGTGCACAGACAATTGCGCTACTACTTGGACAGAACCAAGAACAATAGAAAAACTGACCAGCTTCTGGTAGCATATGCAACAGGAATGGAAGGAAAAGCAATTTCCAAACAAACAATCTCAAAATGGATAGGAAATTGCATCAGATTTTGTTACTCTTTTCATGGAAAGGCAACTCCAGAAAACATCAGACCTCACTCCACAAGGGCTACAGCCACTACTACAGCTTTCTTACGAGTGGCTACCAAAGACATTTTAGAGGCTGCTACTTGGAGCTCCGTGCATACATTTGCCAAGCATTATAATCTACCTTTATACTCCAGATCCCGAGCAGGTTTTGCCACTGCTGTTTTGCAAGGGATCTTAACTACACCATAAACTCTTAGTGCCTCCTTAGTGCCTCCACCCCCAGTTTGGCTATGGTATTCTACCCATTTGTTAGGACTGCAGATGCATCCTTGAAGGACATAGTACAGTTTTGTACCTACCATAAATGTAGATGTCCGAGAGGTATGCATCTGCAGTCAGGATTACCCACCCTCCTTCCCCTCTGTGGTACTCCTAGGGTATTTGCCCATCTTGTAGCTAGCTGGGGGAATCTATTATGGTGTATTTGTTTGTATATATGTATATACATGTTTATTTCTATTTGCTCTCTATTGTTTGGAAACATTTGCATTTATCCAAATTTAGCCTTCCTAGAGGGCACCTGGCATCTGGGGCAAGAAACACTGAGGAAAATGGCGTCGGCTGATGCCTTTATACCCGCTGAACTACAGCTATGACGTCGGGTGAAATGCGACATCAGCCGAGGCCAGACCCAGACTTTGGAATCCGGCCGACCGAAGGGCTGCCTGAGGCAGGACAACCCATTTGTTAGGACTGCATATGCATACCTCTCGGACATCTACATTTATGGTAGGTACAAAACTGTACTTTCTCTGCCTAGATTTTTGAACCGCACCCAGAGTCTTCACCAAATGCCTGGCTCCGGTAATGGCCTTTTGCAGGACAAAAGGGATACAGATATTCCAATACCTTGATGACATGCTTATACAAGCTGCCAGCAAGAAACACTCCTAATCCATATCCAGTTCATGGTGTCTCTCCTACAGGCTCTTGGGTTCCAAATAAACTTCCCAAAGTCAAACCTCACACCTACCCAAGACATTGTGTTCTTAGGGTGCAGAATCCGCACAGACTTGATGGAGGCATACCTGCCCCCAGCAAAGGTGAGTTGTTACAGAACATCTGCAAGAGATTTTACATTCCTCTCAAATGACGGCAAGGCAGTACTTCAAGATTCTGGGTTACATGGCAGCTACCATTGCCATGCTACTCCTAGCTCGGTTACACATGAGAAAGCTACACAGGTACTTATGCTCTGTCTGGAAGCAGCGCAACCACCCACTGGAGCACATTGTGCCCTTGTTCTTATGCCAAAACAGGAGATTTTATGGTGGTTAGCTCGGGTGAATCTCAACCCAGGACTCCCCCCTCCAACCATCTCAACCTTCTCAGGTCATGCATACAGATGCCTCAGACCTGGGGTGGGGGGCCACTCTTGGCCATCGAAACGTACAAGGCCTCTGGTCGTACAGACAGAAAACAGAACACATCAATGCCAGAGAAATGAGAGCAATCTTCCTAGCCCTTTAGGCATTCACTCCTTTCCTTCAGGAGGGATCTCTTCTGATATACACAACAACACCACAGTCCTGTGGTATATCAGCAAACAAGGAGGAATCAAGTCCTACCTGCTCTGTAGACTTGCTATACTAGTGTGTGAAGTAGCCACTTCTCGGGGAATTCCCCTGAAAGCAGCATACATTCCCTCTTTCCACAACTCCTAAGCAGATTTTTTGAGCAAAACCAGCACAGACAATCATGAATGGATGCTTCACAGGGATGTCTTCCTGGACCTGGTCCACAGATGGGGTACACCTCAAATAGACCTTTTGCATCCTCCAACAACAGGCAACTTTATGGATACTGCACCAGGACACCAGACCCATAGGCATTGAAAATAGATGCCTTCACTATCTCATGGAAGGGGAAATACCTTTATACATTCTCCCCCTTCCCTCTCATTCAGAAGGTCCTGCTACGGATTCAGCAGGACAGTCCGAAAATCTTGCTGGTGACCTACTGGACCCAACAGCATTGGTTCCCCTTACTCCTTCAATTGTTCAAGGGCAATCACCACAAGTTACCCCGAAGAGTGGACCTTCTCAAACAGCACAAGAGATCTCTAATCCATCCTCAGTGGCAGCTACACCTGACCCTGTGGTGGATAGGCTTCTGATCCCCTTTATACACTTTTACAATGAGGACATGCTCAGTGTCCTGCAGGAGGCCAGGAAACCTAACACTAGGAAATCATACCTGTCTAAATGGAAAAGGTTCATTACTTGGTGTCAAAATAAGCAGCTGGATCCACTTACCAGTTACATTCCCCTAGTGCTGTCTTATTTGTTTGAGTTACTTCAGACTGGTTGGCCTGCTCATCTGTTACGTCACACCTGTCTGCTGTCTCTGGATGCCTAGCCATGGATACCCCCTTGGCATCCAGACTTCCTTTGAAGCTCTTCCTTAAAGGGGTCCTGCATCTCAGAACCCCCATGAAACCTACTCCTCCTCCTTGAGATCTCAACTATGTGCTGGAGATGCTTACACTTCCACACTTTTGAGACAGCTGATTAAGGTTTACTAAAACTTTGCACCTGGAAGCAGTCCTGCTAGTGGCCAGAAGGGTATCTGAGCTCCAGGCACTAATGGCTACCCCTCCTTGTCTTGTCTTTCTTAAAGGACACACCCATCTTTCATGCTCAGGGTAGTCAATGACCTGTCCCTCAATCAGGACATCCACTAACCCGTTTTTTTTCCCCAAACCCACAAGGAAGAAGTGAAAGGGTATTTCATTCCCTGGATGTCCACAGTCAAATTAGATTCTACCTCCACAACACCAAGTCTATCAGAAAGACTGACCAACTTTTCATATCTTTCCACCTTAGAGCACTAGGGAAGGCTGTGTCCAAACAAACTATTTCCACTTAGATCTCCAAAGCCATTACCTTCTGTTACCAACACCACGGAAAATCTCTCCGGGATACAGTAAAAGCCCACACCACTGGAGCCATGGCATCCTCAGGGGCTTTCTTCAAGGGCCCTGACACCTCCTTTATACCGGAGGCAGCCACTTGGTCTTCAATTCATACCTTCTCCAAACACTACAAACTAGACCACTTCTCTAGGTCCAGGGCATGATTTCCTAGGGCTATCCTGCATGGATTCCTGTACTCTGCTTCTATACCAACCACCCTTTCTCAGTGAGGTTTGGCACTCCCCCATGTGCAGAATACTGCAACATAGGAATAGAAGGACATAGAAAAGTTGTGTTAGAACTTAACATAACCATAGATGTCCTTGTCTTCCATGTTGCACTGTTCCTACCCTCTTATCAGCTATGTTTCCCTCTCTGAATGGCAATGACTTGACATTGCCCTATTGAGACTGGGTCTGACTGGGGCCTTCAGTTCTGAGGGCTGATGCATGCTGACATCACTTTTATGGCCCACGTACCCTCACCCTACACCTGACGTCACTTGCACCTAGGAGGGACTGAAAGCTTTTGGATACTGGCCGTACGTGCGTGAAACTAGAAGGGTAAACCCATGTGCAGAATACTGCAACATAGAAGAGAAGGCCATCTATGGTTATGGTAAGTTCTAACACAACTTTTCTTTCTCTTCCTTTTGAGAAGATTTATATTTTATTTTTTATTTTATTAATTTTACATTTGTTGACCGGGCTAGTCTATCTGGATACATGTCCATTTTCAGTAGAGGACCGGGGGGATAAGCTCCAAATAAAAATTATTAATATTAGAAGATTATTTATAGTTTAGTGTAGTCTGTCATCCTTGTTTATAGCTTCTCAGGTCCAGAGATTGGGTTGTTGGCCTTAATTTTGGCTGTATTTCTTTCAGTCTGTCAAGAGTTTACATTATTGGCTCAAAGCCTTATCAGCTTACAATTAATTTCCAAAACTATCCTTTTCACAATTCCGGCTTGTATGTTGAAGGATTGTGGTGATGGAGGTATTTCATTCTTTAAGCTAGGCATTTTCTGCAGTTTACATTCCTTAGAAGCTGATTTATAATTTAGTATAGTCAGTCATCCTTATCAAATTTGTACCCTAGAAATGTAGTTATTTTCCAGTTGTTCCTATCAGTAGTTCTGTCTGTTCATTACATACAGTGCTGCATTCTCTTGTACAGTGCTGCATTCTCTTGCAAAGTGCTTAATGTGAATCTGGTCCCCTATTAAAGGTCCTGTTTAAGATCCACAGTTAATGAGGGATATGATCCCTTGAGAGTCCACCCATAGAGTCTAAGCTTGGCGCCATGTTCCAGAGGTGATGATGGAACTGCCAGTCTTAGATGTGAAAGCTAAGTACTTATAGTAATGATACATCTGGATTGGCAGTTTCATCTTCATCACCATATCCACCTTCCACACCCCTTGTCCTGCTGTAGAGGTATCAGGGTAATCCTTTTACATATGACAGCTGTTAACCTTGTCCTGTTGTAGAGGGACTAGGGTAATCTTTTTTCATATAATTTCTGTTATGCTATCTTATTTTTTCTTGCTTCACTGTGCTGGCTTAGAGATCTAGAGATGGCACTTAGTCACCCAACATTGTGGGCAAGAGGGGTGGGACCAGGTAGCCTGGGAAAGTTTTAGATACCAGGCTAAGTCCTGCCACCCTTAGTTTTCAAGGTGATGAAGCTGGAACTGCTAGTCTATATGTGTAGATTTATTATTATGGTAAATATATCACTCTTGTTTTTTTTTTTTTTTTCCTGCTTCTTTCTACTTTTAGAACTTGGTAGTTTTAGGATTCCCCTGCCCCTTATCTTTTTCAGCATGCAGACTGTTTCCCCATACGTAAAATGCTGAAGCCACTATTCACCCTGTTTATTTGCAGAAGAGCCATAATTGCTAGTGATGGGCAGATGCAGTGTATCTGTTATTTTAGAGAGGAGGACAACACACTTGGCTTCTCCATCTTTAAAGTTTTGAGGGTTTCAGCAGGTCAGCTGTAAACTGTGCTGAGAAGAACTGCTTTACTCGTCCTTTTCTGGTAGACATGATAGGCCAGAAATCTGCTCTTTCTCTGCAGTCATCCCCTTGATATAATTCTCCGTGTCTTCTGAGATTGACTTCAGCTCCACTTTTCAATGATACAAACTAGCCCACACCAGTTATGATATTCAGCAGTCTGGGAAGAACCATTGTGGTCCTTTTAACTTCAGAATTGACACTGGCTCAAAGGCAAAACTTATTATTAGGCCAAGGGATACCATAGCCCTTCCAGTAGGGAGAGTACCGACTAATCCCTGTTAACTGGCCTGGCTGTCCCACTCTGAGGAGAGTCGCGGTTGGCTTGTCTGTCTTATCTATGTGGCTGGCCATCATGAAAGACAGGTGGATTTGGCAATCATACCAAGAGGCTATGCAGTTCCCTTCTACATTCCATCTAAGTCTGGCATACGCCATTGCTGATGTTCATCATGTTTCACTGTTGCAGTCATTACACTTCGGTTATCCTGCTGGCAGGCTACCCGCAGTTGGACCGAGTTCCAAGGTCTAGGTCCGGCATCAGTTGCTGTCAGCTCTTCCCTGACGTCAGTACGCCAGGTGTATAAAAGATGCAACCAACGCCATTTTCTTCAGTCTTTCTTGCCGCACGGTGCCCGAAGCAAAAGCAGTTTGCAAGTGCCGGTCGGCCGACTCCTGAGATTTTCGAAATCGAGTTTCAGAACCGAAGTCTTCAATAAAGCTAAGTACCCCGTTGGGGAAACATTTTCTTGCTCCAGACCGATGTCAGTAAAAGTTAATAATTGTATTTCTTGTGGGAAGCAAATACCTCATAAGGACTTTCACTCTTACTGTATTCCTTGCCTAGGCCATGACCACGACATTACTAGTTGTCGGTTTTGTGCTAGATTCAACAAACGCACTATTAAACATCTGTTTGATTTTGCTTTACATTACTTTGGCCAAACGTTTAACTACATAATGCCGTCGGAACACCCCACAACCGGAATTCATAAAAAACACAAAGACAAAGAAAAGGACAGGCATCCGAGGTCCAAAACCGATGACAAAGCCTCTTCTAGGCCAGTCGCCGGTTCGCCGGTTCTCAGTGAGGTGCTTTCGCAGCCCCTGACACCCGCTACCTCAGAGCCACAGACCGTATCATACACCCACGTGGAGACACCTAGGCCTGTGGAAACTCAAGGTATTGGGCCTGCGGAAACTATTCCCTCAGATGGGTCCGGAGCCGCTGAGCAGACATCGGCTTCTGAGGGTGTTTTCAGACCTTCACAGCTTACTATCAAGTCCACTGCAGCAGCCAAGGCAAAGTCAAAAACACCATTAAAGACAAGGAAACAAGTACAGCATTCTCCTGAACAGTCATCCATGCCAAAGAAACAGTTGCTTAAAATGGCCGAAGACCTAATTACTTTGATCAGGGGTTCCCATCCCCCTCCTGATAAAAGGCCTAGGCAAGACGCTGACTATGATTCCTCTGACCAGGTTTCTATTTCCTCTGATTCCTCTTCAGATCAGGGATATTCTCTCCCTCCTTATGAGGACTCTGATGCAGAAGAATCTATACCTTCAGCCTCTCCGCCTGAGGATTATTCTTTTGGGGAAACCCTGCACACCATGAGGGAGCATTTCCATTGGGAGAGCCAGGATTACTCAGAATCCAAGAAAAGGCTCAGAGACTTTCTTTTATTGCCTCAGCACAGGCCCCTGGCTAATCCCCCTGTGCTTATTGTTGATGATGTTTTCCCTGAATCCAGTCTGTCTCCTGATTCTTTACCCCGTGCTCCAGTCAAGCCAGACAGGTACTACTGGGTCCCTGACTCTCATAAATTTCTTTACAAAAACCCTGCTGCGGACCCAGAAACAATTTCCCAGGGTCCCAAAGGGGTTAAGGCTTCCACTGCTAAAAACCCTGTCCCCTCTGATAGGGATTCCAGAGCTCTGGATAATTGGGGGAAAAAAGTTTGCACTTCTGCTACTTTAGCTGTAAGGGCTTTAAATTGCCAGTTTCACATGCTTAAATATCAACAGTACCTCATGGCTTTGTTAAAACAGAAAATGCCTACAAACTCAAAGTCCTGACAGTAAGGAAATGCAGGATTTATTGCATGCAGCTGAACAAGTGGGGAAGCATACTCTACAATGTGGTTTTGATTCATTAGAGGCTTCTTGTAGAGCCGCAGTTACAGGTTCAGTCATTCGAAGGCATGCTTGGTTGAAAGAACAAAGTTTACCTGAACATGTTAAAGTAAAATTATTGGATGCTCCACTACAGCGTGATACTTTGGTGTTAAGGCAGAAGAGGTGTTAAAGAAAATGGAGGATAAAGCAAAATCAATGCAGACAGTAAAGGATTTCTTACAGGTTCAACCACCTAGGTTTAGCAGAAACTGGCCTTCAAAAAATTGAACCTCTCGCGTGTCAAACAGGCTACAAAGAGGCAGATCTCAGCTCCAAGTCTCCTACAGACCTAAACAATGAGGTGCTTCAGCCCCCAAAGGAGGAGAAGACAAATCATAACCTTATAGGAAACAGTCCCAATGGCTTCCCTCTACAAATGCCAAGCACCTACCTTTTGGCAGCACCCCTAGGGGGAAAGCTAGCACTTTTCTCACAAAATTGGCACATAATCACCCAGGACAAATGGGTACTGAATATTGTTTCTCAGGGTTACAGGTTCCACTTTCACACCCTTCCAAAATCAAAAGGTATGTCGAATCTGCCACAAAATCAATGGGCAGAGGCACAAAAACAAATTGCTGCTCTCATGGACATGGGAGCTATTCAAAGAGTACCACAGCAAGAACAGGGACAAGGATTTTACTCAAGACTTTTCCTAGTACCGAGAAGGGACAAAGCATGGAGACCAATACTGGACTTGTCAATCCTCAATACTTTCCTGGATGTTCCAAAATTCAAAATGTTAACACTGCAGCAACTTCTACCCATGCTGGGCAAGGTGGCTTGGCTAGTTACTTTGGACCTCAAGGAGGCATACCTGCATGTCGCAATCAGACAATCTTGCAGAAGATACCTCAGATTCATAGCTGGCTCAATGCATTACCAGTTCTCTGCACTGCCCTTTGGCTTATCTACTGCGCCCAGGGTCTTCACAATATGCCTGGCACCAGTAATTGCATTTTTCAGACAGAGGAATTCAAATATATCCCTACTTGGATGACTGCCATATTCAAGCAGAGAGCAAGGACATTCTTCTAAAGCATCTGGCGTTTTTAAAAAGATTACTAATTTGCCTAGGGTACACAGTAAACGAAAGGAAATCAAAACTAGTGCCCTCTCAAGAGATAATATTCCTGGGTGCAAGCTTAAATACAACTGCCCAGATGGCTTAATCTCATGCCAGACAAGCAAAGGCGACTGACTCATTACTTTCAAATGATGGCAACAAAGACCCGGCTCCCTGCAAGAAAAATTCTGCAGGCCATGGGCTTCATGGCGTCCTGCATTCTACTAATTCCGTATGCAAGACTGCATATGAGGAAACTACAATGGTATCTAAAAAGTGTTTAGACTCAACATTGCCACAGCCTGGAAACAATAACTTTAATTTCCTGCCTACAACAGGAGTTTCGATGGTGGTCCCAGGCCTGTCACCACAACAAGGGACAGCCTTTCACCTTACCCACAGCCAGGCAAACAATAACAACGGATGCATCGGATTATGCCTGGTGGGCACATATGGCGGGAAAATGTATTCAGGGCACGTGGCCCAAGGAACAAATGCATCTTCACATCAATCAAAACGAGATGCTAGCTGTACAGAATGCCCTGACAGCTTTCAAGGACCTACTACCTCCAGGACAACTATTAATAAAGACAGACAATACCACAGTTATGTGGTACATAAACAAGCAAGGGGGCACACATTCCTACCCCCTCTGCAGGCAAACCATGACTTTGTGGAACACAGCATTGACCTATCCAGTACATCTGCAGGCACAATTCCTGCCAGGAACGAAAAATACACTGGCAGACGAGCCAAGCAGAAATCTCATGGATCCTCACAAATGGAAACTAAATCTAGAGGTGTTCAGCATGATAACAAGGAAATGGGGACGCCCAGACATAGATCTTTTTTCCGTCTCCTTACTACTGCCAACTACAGCAATTCTGCACAAGAACTTATCACTCACAAGCATGGAAAGTGGATGCTCTGTCATTCAGCTGGAAAACCCTGACAGTTTATGCCTTCCCTCCACTGCCTCTTCTTCTCAAGGTGCTCCTAAAAATCAGACAAGAGAGGCCAAAAATGATCCTGATTGCCCCAGATTGGCCACGCCATCACTGGTACCCAATCCTAAAGAGCTTGTCTCAAGGTAAGTACATTCTCTTCTCGGTATCAGGGCTATTCAACCTGTGCCAACAGAGCAAAGGGGCAGGGTTTCTACTCCAGGTTGTTCCTGGTGCCCAGGAAAGAGCACTCTTGGCGCCTTATTCTGGATCTGTCAACCCTAAACACCTTCCTGGGGGTTCCAAAATTCAGAATGCCTACACTCCAACAGCTCCTTCCTATGCTAGCCAAGGACTCCTGGCCAGTCACCCTAGACTTAAAAGAAGCTTATCTGCACATCCCCATAAGGGAAACTTGCAGGAAAGATCTACGTTTCGGGGCAGGCTCTATGCACTGTCAGTTCTCTGCACTTCCCTTTGGCTTATGTACTGCACCCAGGGTATTCACTAAGTGCCTGGCCCCAGCCATTGCTTACTGCAGGCTGAGAAATATTCAAATTTACCTATACTAGGACGATTGCCTGATTCAGGCGGCCAGTCAGGAATTGTTACTTCAGCACCTGACGTTTGTAAAGAGATTCCTAACTTCTCTGGGGTATACCATCAACGAAAAGAAGTCACATCTGGTACCCAGCCAGCCAAAAGATTGTATTCCTGGGAGCAAGCTTGAACACAACTTCCCAGATGGCATTCCTCACTTCAGAAAAACAGGTTTATTATTAACAACTTATTTCAAACTACTGGCCACCCAAACCCAGCTATCTGCAAGAAAAATACTGCAAGCCCTAGGGATCGTGGCCTCATGTATTCTACTGATTCCATATGCAAGACTGCATATGAGGAAACTTCAGTCGTATTTAAAAAGTGTCTGGTGTCAACATTCCCAGGACCTGGAAACAGTGATTCCTATCATTCCTTGCCTAAGGACAGAGTTCCTTTGATGGGCAGAGGCTTGCAACCACAACAAGGGACTCCCTTTCTCACAACCCCCGCCTTCCAAACTCTGACAGCAGACGCATCAGACTATGCATGGGGGGCTCACATGGCAGGCAAATGTATTCAAAGCAAATGGGACCCAGCACAAATTCACCTGCATATCAATCAAAAAGAAGTGTTAGCTGTACAGAATGCACTGACAGCCTTCAAATACCTTATCCTGCCAGGACAACTTCTGATAAAGACAGACAACACCACAGTTTTGTGGTACATAAACAAGCAGGGGGGAACTCACTCCTACCCACTCTGCATGTTAGGCATGGCTCTGTGGAACACAGCCTTAAGCAACCAAGTGCACCTGCAAGCTTAATTCCTGCCAGGCAAACAAAATTCACTGGCAGACTACTTAAGCAGAAACCTAATGGACCCACACGAGTGGAAACTGGAACCAAACTCATTCAAACTTCTAATACACAGGTGGGGGACACGAGAGGTGGACCTCTTTGCGTCCCCCCAAAACCATCAACTAAACAAATTTTGCACCAGAATTCCCCACAGCCAAGCTCGGAAAGTGGATGCCCTGTCCTTCACATGGGAAAACCTCCCAATCTGTGCTTTTCCCCCTCTGCCCCTCCTTCCAAAAGTACTCCTCAAGATCAAACAGGACAGGTCAAGGACAATCCTTATTGCACCAGACTGGCCACGCCAGCACTGGTACCCACTCCTGCGCAGTCTAACAGCAATGCCACTCTGGCACCTACAGCAGATCCCCTCTCTGCTGTCCCAGCAGGAGGGACAGATTTTGCATCCTCAGCTGCAAACCCTGAGCCTGGCAACCTGACTTATTCCCTGAATACATCACCAGCAACCCTCAGCATACAGGTGCTGGATGTTATCCTTGAGGCCAGGAGGCCCAGTACTAGGAAATCATATTCAGAAAAGTGGAATAGATACTGTTCTTGGAGTCAGTATCAAGAGAAGGACACAGCCGTGCCCTCCTTGCCTCAAATCCTAGATTACCTAGCAGAGCTGCTCCACAAAGGCCTATCCCTTGTCATCAGTTAAGATTCATGCCTTTGCCATCTCAGCTCATTGCAATACTGAGCCACCCCTCTTTTCTCACCCTCTGATCAAACAGTTCATGAGAGGAGCTAACAATTTAAGACGCCCAAGGAGAGCTCCCACTCCTGGCTGGGACCTTAACTTTGTAGTAGAGAAGCTCACGCTTCCCCCTTTTGAGCCTGCTGCTACAGCAGAGTTAAATTCCTCTCTTGGAAAACAGCCTTACTGCTCGCCATCATTTCAGCAAGAAGAGTGTCGGAGTTACAGATCCTTATGGCTGTGGAACCCTTCATTATCTTCCATGCAGACAGGATTTCCCTCAGGACTAACACATCTTTTCTGCCCAAGGCGGTATCCAGTGTGGCTTTAAACCAATCCATCCATTTACCAACCTTTTTTCCTAATCCTCAGAATAAAGGGGAAAGGATCCTTCACTCCTTGGACGTGCACAGACAGCTCAGGTTCTACCTTGACAGGACTAATCCTTTCAGAAAATCTGACCAGCTGCTAGTCAGCTTTGCTGCAGGGGCAGAGGGCAAGGCCATTTTGAAACCAACCATTTCTAAATGGATAGCACACTGCATCAATTTCTGCCGCAAACACCATGGAAAACCTAACCCACAGGGGATCAGCCCTCATTCCACTAGGGCTACCTCAACCTCTGCAGTTTTTCTCAGGGGAGTCCTTACCAGGGACTTCCTGGAAGCTGCAACCTGGAGCTCTGTACACACCTTCACCAAGCATTACCACTTACCTATCTTTTCTAAATCCAGAGCTGGATTTGCCACAGCAGTCTTACAAGGCCTGCTAGCCAGCCCTACTACTTCTTGACTGCATCCACCCTTCCTCAGCTTTGGTAATCAACCCAAGTGTGATGACTGCAACAGTGAAACACGAAGGACATAGTACAGTTGTGTACACTTACCATAAATGTAGATGTTCGAGTGTATTCAATGTTGCAGTCCTGGTTACCCTCCCTCCAGCCTCTTGTCTTTCTATACTTTTATACCTATCCTCTTTTTTGGCCATATCTTATGGAAATGGTATTTACTTTTTACTGGAGGTGTCCCACACCATTTGATTGCTTCCTGTTTTGGGGGCTGCTGACATCTGGGGCAAGAAAAACTGATGTAATGGCATCGGCTGCATGTTTTATACCCCCTGACGACCTGAGGTCATGGATGAGGCGACAACATCCAAAGCAGAAGTCCCAAGACTCTGGTATTCGGGCCAGCTGAGGGCTACCTGCAAGCAGATAACCCAAGTGTGATGACTGCAACAGTGAATACACTCTAACATCTACATTTATGGTAAGTATACACAACTGTACTTTTTATGTTGACTAAACACATTTGGTAATGAAAGAGTATTAGTTGTTTGTTTCATTTGCTGTTAAAGACCGTGCCAAAAGTAATTTGCGATTGTACAAACCTGTTTTTAGTGAAAAGCTGCTGTATTTTAAGAATTCCAGTTTTAGAATGCAGGCAATCTGAAATGAAATAGTGAAATATTAAATATCTGATATGAAAATAAATTACTTAAAAGATTTGTGTTTACACCCTGTCGAGAATGCAATGCTTCCCTTTACGAGAGATATTACGTTTGGTGAATAGGTGATGTAATTAGGGAAACTGCAATTGTTGTCTGCAGAAGTGCAGTTATTTTGAATATTGATACTGGAATCTGTTATTTGTAATCATTACAGTGGAGGCTTTATCTATATTACCTAGTAAGTCAACTATATTTATTTACACGTTTTTGATAGTCTGATATACATTTTAGGGTTTCCTATCAGTATCCCGACTGATACATAGGCAGTCGAGTGTACCAATGTAGTCGGAACACAGAATACTGGCATACCTGAAATAAATAATCCATGAAACTCCCTACTACTCTGGACCAGGAGCAAGTGTTACCATGGAGTCCGGAATGGGTGGGGACAGGTTTGAACAGTCGGTAATGCTGGATTTTAACATTCTAATGTTTGAAATGTAGGAATCTCGCAGGTGAATTTGACTGCCTGTGTGTCGGGTTACTGATAGGAAACCTTATTTTACAGTCTGTTGCAAGTATGATTTGTGTGTGTAATAAAGTGATGGATGGGAAGTGATCCCTTAAATACCCTTCCAAAATTTTGATACGACTGTTAGCAACAGATAACTTTCCTTGGATTTTTTTTTTTTTTAATTATAGACAACTTACTTTCACTTCCACTGAATACCTCTCCTGCTTCGTTTCAGCTGATTCAGTAACAAGTTGAACTTAACTCCTAAATTGTTGTTGGTGGCAAAAAAAAAAATGCAAACTTCTCCTTCACTTTTAGCTGTACTGTGGGATAAGCAAATATATTTTTTTCTAAACTCAGTCAGATTTATTTCTTAATTTGAATGTCTTTTAATGGAATGATTCTTAATTTATTTCTTTTATCAAGATGTCACATCGCACCACTGCTGTTCTCTGGTTTTCCTCAATAACCTTCAGGGAGGAATCTCTAATGGTGTCAGTATGTCATCGAAATCTGCACCTTCCAATGCATTCACCCCTTAGAGGCACTGTACATCGGTGCAGACAAAACCCATTTTAAAAATTCTTATTTTTGTTTTAAATTCACTTCTGCAAAAATAAGACTGCTGATAGCAAAACCAGAATTTCCTCCTTTTTTGCAGTGACCCTAATGATAATGGACATCAGCTGTGTATAACAGATGTTCATCGTGCATACAGCTGCAGTCATAACAGATGGGTTATCCTGCCGTCAGGCGGGTCCTCGGTCGGCCGAATTCCAAAGTCTAGGTCCGGCGTCGGTTGTCATCGCTTCTTCCCTGACGTCAGTGCGGCAGGGGTATAAAAGAGACAGCTGACACAATTTTCTCCAGTCTTTCTTGCCGCGCGGTGCCCGAAGCAGAAGCAGTTCGCAAGTGCGGTCGGCCAGCTCCTGAGATTTACGAAAGTATTTCAGCCAAAGTCATCTTGAAAGCTAAGTACCCCGTTGGGGAAACTTTTCTTGCCTCAGACAAAGTTAATAATTGCATTTCATGTGGGAAGCAAATACCGCATAAGGATTTCCACTCTTTCTATATACCTTGCTTAGGCCCAGACCACGATGTCTCGGCCTGCCGTTTTTGTGCTAGATTCAATAAACGCACTATTAAGCGTCGGGCGTAGTTCGCCCTTCACTTTTTTGGCAAAAAATTTAATTATATTATGTCGTCGGGTACTCCGACTACAGTTTTGAGCAAAAAACGCAAAGATAAGGACCGACATACGAGGTCCGCACTACCTACTGAAACCACGCTAAGGCCTACTACCGGTTCTCCGGTACTCAGCGAGGCGCCTATGCAGCCCCTGAGTACCGATGACAATGCATTACCGGTGTCTTCAGTACCCGAGATCGCAGGCTCCTCTGCCCCCATTCCTACTACAGATCCCGACGTCACTTCTGGCGGGGAAACTCAGAATTTAGACAGGCCTGCCATTTCTCAAGGGGTCTTCAGGCCTTCCTCCTTCTCCATTAAAGCCTTCACTAAATCTAAAGCAGCCATGAAAACCAAAAAACAGGTTCCTCAGACCCCCTCTCAAGGCACCATGCCTAAAAAACAGATGCTTAAAATAGCTGAGGATTTGATTACTCTTATCAGGGGTTCTCAACCCCCCTCTGACAAAAGGCCCATATTAGAGGAAGACTACCCTTCCTCAGATCAAGCTTCTGTTACCTCAGAACTATCTGAGGACCAGGATTATGCTTATTCTCCATTCGAAGACTCTGATGCAGAGGAGTCTATTCCCTCGGTCTCCCCCCCCCCCCCCCCGAGGACTTCTCTTTTGGGGAAACCCTGCATACATTGAGGGAACACTTTCACTGGGAAGGCCAAGATTACTCAGATTCCAAGAAAAGGCTCAGGGAATTTCTTCTGCTCCCCCAGCATAGGCCTCTGGCTATCCCTCCTGTTTTAGATATATTGGATGATGTGTATACAGAAGCCAGCCTTAATCCTGATTCTTTGCCTCCAGCTCCTGTTAAACCAGACAGGTATTACCGGGTTCCTGACTCACCAGTTCCTATATAAAAGCCATACTGCTGACCCAGAAACAATTTCACAGGGTCCCAAGGGAATTAAGGCCTCTACTGCTAAAAATCCATTACCTTCAGAGAGAGATTCCAGAGCTTTAGAAAGGTGGAGGAAAAAAGTGTACACCTCGGTCACTTTAACCATGAGGGCATTAAACTGTCAATTCCATATGTTGAAGTATCAACAGTTTTTGATATCTCAGCTGAAAAGCAAGATGACACAACCAGAACAACCAGATTTAAAAGAGTTGCAGGATTTGTTGCATGGTGCAGAGCAAGTGGGTAAACATACCTTGCAGTGTGGTTTTGATGCTTTAGAGGCCTCATGTAGAGCTGCTGTTATGGGGTCTGTTATACGTAGGCATGCTTGGCTCAAAGAGCAAACCTTACCAGATCATGTCAAAGCTAAATTATTAGATGCACCTCTTCAAAAAGATGTATTGTTTGGTGTTAAAGCAGAGGAGGTGCTAAAGAAAATGGAGGAAAAAGCGAAATCAATGCAAACTGAAAGATTTCATGCAGGTACAGCCTCCACGTTTCAGCAGAAACTGGCCTTCAAAAAATTGGTCCTTTCCAGCCACGGACAGACCTCAAAGGGGCAGATACAGGCGCCCAAGGGGCAGAGGGCAACCTCAAGAATCTTTCAGAGCCAGACAGTGGCAAGCACCAACCCCAAGAGGTGGAGAAGATAGATCACAGTCTTTTAGAAAACAGACACAATGACTTCCCCCTACACCTGCCAAGCAAAGCTTTAATGGCAGCACCTTTGGGCAGAAAACTGACATTATTCTCAAAAAATCGGCATATTGTTACAAAAGGCAAATGGATTCTGGATATTATAGACAGAGGCTACAGGTTCCACTTTCGCACCCTTCCAAAAATGAGAGGCATGCCAAACCTGCCACAAAATCAAAGGGCAGAGACACAAAAACAAGTTTCAGCTCTCATGGGCATGAAAGCAATTCAAGAGGTACCTGCAAAAGAACAAGGTCAAGGGTTTTATTCCGGACTATTCCTGGCACCGAGGAAAGACAAAGATTGGAGACCTATCCATCCTAAACACATATCTACAGGTGCCAAAACTCAAGATGCTTACATTACAGCAGCTTCTTCCCATGCTGGGCAAGGAGTCTTGGCTGGTAACATTGGACCTCAAGGAGGCATACCTGCATGTCCCTATCAGACATGATTGCAGAAGATACCTCAGATTTCTTGCAGGTTCAACCCATTACCAATTCTCTGCATTGCCCTTTGGCTTATCTACTGCGCCCAGAGTGTTTACGAAATGCCTGGCATCAGTAAGCGCCTTCTGCAGACTACAAGGGATACAAATCTACCCATATCTGGACGACTGCCTGATCCAAGCGGACAGCAAGGGCATACTACTGCAACACCTGGCGTTTGTAATAAAACTGTTGAACTACCTGGGATACACGGTCAACAAAAAGAAATCAAAACTAATACCCTCTCAACAAATAATTTTCCTGGGTGCCAGCTTGGATACAACCACCCAGATGGCCTACCTCACGCCAGACAAGCAAGGGCAACTGACTAGTACTTCAGAAAAATGGCAACTTACACCAGGCTAACTGCAAGGAAAATCCTGCAGGCTCTGGGATTCATGGCATCTTGCATCCTACTAATCCAATGTGCAAAGCTGCATATGAAGAAACTTCAATGGTACCTGAAAAACGTATGGTCTCAACACAGCCACAGCTTGGAAACAATTATCCCACTCATTCCATGCCTTCAAAAGGAATTTTTGTGGTGGGCTCAAGCTTGCCAAAGAAACACAGGTCTTCCTTTCTGTGTACCTCAAGTAACTCAAATCATCACAACAGACGCCTCAGACTACGCCTGGGGAGCACACATGACAGATCAGTGCATTCAGGGAAAATGGACCCGAAAAGCGAAGCACCTTCACATCAACCAAAAGGAGATGCTAGCCGTGCAAAAGGCTATTATGACCTTCAAAGACCTACTGCATCCAGGCCAGCTATTGATAAGGACAGACAACACCACAGTGATGTGGTACATAAACAAACAGGGGGGAACTCATTCATGCCCCCTGTGCAGGCAAGCCATGACCCTGTGGAACACAGCACTGGAATTGCAAATTCAACTGCAGGCACAATTCCTGCCAGGGAAGGAAAACACACTGGCGGACAACCTAAGCAGAAATATGACAGATCCACACGAATGGAAGTTGCATCCTCAAGTTTTCACAAAGATAACTCAGGCATGGGGACAGCCAGACATAGATCTCTTTGCTACCCACAGAAATTGCCAGTTGAAAAAATTTTGTTCAAGGACCTATCATCCACAGGCCTGGAAAGTGGACGCACTTTCCTTCAATTGGGCAACATTGACAGTCTATGCCTTCCCGCCTCTTCCTCTGCTGCCCAAAGTTCTATTAAAAGCCAGAGCAGAGAGGCCGAAAATGATTCTCATCGCTCCAGACTGGCCAAGACAACACTGGTATCCGCTCCTGAGGAGCCTGACACATTCCCCACCATGGATCCTACCTCTAGTCCCTCTTCTGTTGTCCCAGCACAACTACAAAACCCTTCACAGCCATGTCAAAACTCTAAATCTAGCTGCATGGAGAATTCCTTGATTTCCCAACAGTTTCTCCTCTCCAAGGAGGTGCAGGATGTCATCTTGGAGGCCAGAAGACCTTCTATTAGAAAGGCTTACTCCGCCAGATGGAAACGATTTTGTGCCTGGAATCAAGAAAAGGGACAGAATCCTTGGGTAATAAATATACCTCAAATTTTACAGTACCTAGCTGAGATGTTAAACAATGGACATTCCTTCTCCTCCATCAAGATCCATGCTTCAGCCATTTCTGCACAATACAACACAGATCCTCCAATATTCTCTCACCCTCTCTTAAGGCAGTTCCTCAGAGGGGCAAAGAATTTAAAACCCCCAGGGAAACCACCAGTCCCTGCTTGGGACCTCAACTTCGTATTGGAAAAGCTGACCCTTCCTCCCTTCGAGCCAGTTTCTTCAACAGAGTTACAGTACTTGTCATGGAAAACAGCCTTTCTTCTGGCTATCACCTCAGCACGCAGGGTTTCGGAGCTACAGGCCCTCATGGCTGTGCAACCATTTATCATTTTCCATCAGGACAGAGTTTCCTTATGAACCAATCCTACCTTTATGCCAAAGGTAGTATCCAGTGTAGCTTTGAATCAGACTATCCACTTACCTACCTTTTATCCAAATCCACAAAACAAAGGGGAAAGACTACTATATTCCTTGGACATTCACAGACAACTTCGTTACTACTTGGACAGAACAAAGCCATTCAGGAAATCTGAGCAACTCTTTGTGTCCTATGCTGTAGGTGCT
Organism: Protopterus annectens; assembly: GCF_019279795.1. Lineage (NCBI taxonomy): Eukaryota > Metazoa > Chordata > Ceratodontiformes > Protopteridae > Protopterus > Protopterus annectens. Next base: position 795,065,619 of record NC_056746.1, read on the forward strand.
CAGGGAAAGGCTATTTCCAAACAGACAATTTCAAAATGGATAGCCCACTGCATATGTTTTTGTTACTCATTCCATGGAAAAATTGTGCCTGCATGCATCAGATCCCACTCCACCAGAGCCACAGCTACCTCTGCAGCCTTCCTCAGGGGGGTCCCTACCAAGGACATTTTGGAAGCAGCCACCTGGAGTTCAGTGCACACTTTCTCCAAGCACTATCACCTCCCACTATACTCAAAATCTAGAGCGGGCTTTGCCACAGCAGTCCTGCAGGGCATCCTAGCCCCTCCTAGTTCCACTTTAGTGCCTACCACCCTTACTTAGCTTTGGGATTCTACCCATCTGTTATGACTGCAGCTGTATGCACGATGAACATAGTACAGTTTTGTACCTACCATAAATGTAGATGTTCGAGTGCTCATACAGCTGCAGTCCAGGTTTCCCTCCCTCCATCCCCTCTTAGGACAGGCCTTATGACAAACACTTTTCATATAACCTTTTTGGGGTATTCTTTTATGGTGTATTTGCTTGCAACTACTGTTTTTGATTTATCAACATTGCATCTTTGCATAACATTATGTTTGCCTCCCTTCTGGGGGCACCTGCCATCTGGGGCAAGAAAAACTGAAGAAAATGGCGTCGGCTGCCTCTTTTATACCCGTGCCGCACTGACGTCAGGGAAGAAGCGACGACAACTGACGCCGGACCTAGACTTTGGAATTCGGCCGACCGAGGACCCGCCTTACGGCAGGATAACCCATCTGTTATGACTGCAGCTGTATGAGCACTCTAACATCTACATTTATGGTAGGTACAAAACTGTACTTTCTGTGTTTCTTATGCTTAGTCAAACACTCTGCTTGTGCTGTAATGACGAGGTCATAACAAGGCCGAAATATGCATATCCACAGCTAGTGGGGTTTGGCTTTATTAGCCTGAAACTGTCCATTAAAATGACGAAACAAGTCATGGGCATTCAGAAATTCCAATTAGCTGAAACACCTGATGTTCATAAGGGTCATTTGCATATATCCCATGTGCCTCTGATACAAGAGGATATTCGTGTTTCACTGTTGCAGTCATTACATTTGGGTAATCTGCTGGCAGGTTACCCTCAGTCGGCCTGATTAACAAAGTCTTGGGTCCTGCGTCGATTGCTGTCCCTTCTTCCATGACATCAGGTCGTCAGGGGTATAAAACATGCAGCTGACGCCATTACATCAGTCTTTCTTACCGCACGGTGCCCGAAGCAGAAGCAGTTTGCAAGTGCCAGTCGGCCGACTCCTGAAATTTTCATTTTTGAGTTTCAGAACCGAAGTCTTCAACTAAAAGCTAAGTACCCCGTTGGGCAAACTTTTTCTTGCTCCTTACCGATATTATTAAAAGTTAATAATTGCATTACTTGTGGGAAGCAAATGCCTCATAAGGATTTTCATTTGTACTGTATTCCTTGCCTAGGCCCTGACCACAACGTACCTTGCTGTCGGTTTTGTACTAAATTTAATCAACGCATGATTAAATGTCTGTATATTTTTGCTTCTAAATATTTTGGCTCAAGATTTAATTATCTAGAAATGTCGTTGGTTAGCAATCCGATTACTGGAATACCTAATAAACGCAAAGAAAAAGAGACAGGCCGTCAAGGTCCAAAACTGATGACGCTTCTCCTAAGCCAATCGCCAGTTCGCCGGTACTCAGTGAGGCCCTTTCGCAGGCCAGGGGTACCCGCTACTTCTGATTCACAGGCCTCTACTGAGACCCACTCAGAGTCCGGTATGCGACGAGATGCTTCAATTATGGAACCTGCAGATGTCTCTACCTTAGATTGGTCCAGAGCCGCTGTGCAGGCACCGGCTTCTGAGGGTGTTTTCAGGCCTACAGATTTGTATACCATCTTCAAAACTAAGGCCAAAATCTAAATCTATGTCTAAAAAACCGAGGCCTGGGACACATATGCAGGCCCCTATGCCTAAAAAACAAATTATCAAAATGGCTGAAGATTTAATTACTCTGATCAGGGGTAGCCAGCCCCCTCCTTCTAAGAGGCCTCGGCAAGACATTGATTATGAATCTTCTGAACAGGATTCTAATTCTTCTGATTCTTCTAATGAACAGGATTTGTCTATTTCTACTTATGAGGACTCTGATGCAGAAGATTCCATTCCTTCTGCTTCTCCCCCTGAGGATTTTTCTTTTGGGGAAACTTTACATACCTTAAGGGGACATTTCCACTGGGAAGGTCAGGATTTCTCTGAATCTAAAAAGAGACTTGGGGATTTTCTTCTTCTTCCTCAGCATAGGCCTTTGGCTATATCTTCTGTTCTAGACATTGTTGATGATGTTTTTTCAGAATCTAGTATGGCTCCTGATTCTCTGCCTCCGGCCAGACAGATACTACAGGGTTCCTGACTCCCACAAATGCTTTTTCAAAAATCCTATTGCTGATCCTGAAACCGTTTCTCAGGATCCCAAGGGCATTAAGGCCACTACTGCTAAAAATCCTACCCTTTCTGATAGAGATTTCAGGGTGCTGGATAGATGGGGTAAGAAGGTTTACACTTCTGCAACTCTGGCAATCGGGGCTTTAAACTGTCAATTTCAACAGCATATCACGGGACTACTTAAACAGAAAATTATGTTAATTTCTGACTGTTTGGAAAATAAGGATTTACAGGATTTATTACATTCAGCGGAACAAGTTGGAAAACGTACTTTGCAATGTGGTTCTGATTTCTTGGAGGCCTCTTGCAGGGCTGCTGTCACTGGATCTGTGCTAAGAAGGCATGCTTGGCTCAAAGAGCAAACTCTGCCTGACCATGTTAAAGCAAAATTGTTGGATGCTCCTTTACAACAGGACCGTCTCTTTGGTAGTAAGGCTGAAGAAGTGTTAAAAAAGATGGAAGATAAAGCTAAATCTATGCAAACTGTGAAAGATTTCTTACAAGTGCAACCTCCAAGATTTAGTAGGCACTGGCCTACTAAGAACTGGTCCTTTCCAGTCCCTTCGAGAGCAGTTCAAGTCAAATCCAGATTTTCCAAAGGCTCCAAGTTTCAGTCACAAGGCACTTTTAGAACAAAACAATGGGGTGCCTCCACCTCCAAATCTGGAAACAACAAGGCACCTCCCTATGGCAAACAGTCTCAATGACTTCCCTCTACAATCACCAAGCACTTACCTTTTAGCCGCCCCTTGGGGGGAAAACTGGCACTTCATGCACAAAACTGGCAACTTATTACCCAGGACAAATGGGTTTTAAATATAGTATCCCAGGGATACAGATTTCATTTCCACACATTGCCAATCCCAAACGGGTGGCCAGACCTGCCCCCAAATCAGTGGGCAGAGGCCCAGAAACAAGTTCTGTCCCTCATGAACATGGGGGCTATTCAACCAGTACCAGAAGAGGAAAAGGGACAAGGTTTCTATTCAAGACTTTTCCTGGTACCCAGAAAAGACAAATCATGGCATCCAATTCTGGATTTATCCACTCTAAAAAAAACATTTCCGGGCATTCCAAAATTCAAGATGCTAACTCTTCAACAGTTACTACCTATGCTAGGCAAGGATGTCTGGTTGGTAACTCTAGACTTAAAAAGGCTGACCTGCATAACTCAATCAGGGAATCTTGCAGAAGATACCTCCGCTTCAAAGCAGGCTACTTGCATTACCAGTTCTCTTCACTGCTCTTTGGCTTATCTACTGCACCCAGGGTCTTCACAAAGTGCCTGGCTCCAGTAATTGCATTTTGAAGGCAAAGAAATATTCAAATAATATCCATACCTGGACGATTGTCTAATTCAGGCAGAAAACAAGGACATTCTTCTAAAGCATCTGGCATTTGTAAAAAGGGTTCTAACTTGTCTAGGGTACACCATAAACGAAAATAAATCACAACTGGTACCCTCAAAAAATTACATTCCTGGGTGCAAGCTTGAATACAACTGCCCAGATGGCTTACCTTACACCAGAAAAGCAAATTCAATTGGTGACTTACTTCAAACAGGTGGCTAGAAAAACCCTGCTATCTGCAAGACGAATTCTGCATGCCTTGGGGTTCGTGGCCTCCTGCATTCTTCTAATTCCATATGCAAGACTGCATATGAGGAAACTTCAGTGGTACTTCAAAAGTTTATGGAGTCAGCATTGTCACAGCCTGGAAACAATGATTCCTATCATAACTTGCCTGCAACTATGGTGGGCAGAGGCCTGCCACCAAAACAAGGGACTGCCATTCACCCCACCCCCTGCTGCCCAAACCCTAACTACAGACGCATCAGAGTATGCTTGCAGGGCTCGTCTGGCAGGAAAGTGCATTCAGGGCAAATAGAGCCCAAATCAAATGCACCTTCATATCAATCAGAAGGAGATGCTAGCTGTACAGTATGCACTGACAGCCTTCAAGGACTACCTTCATCCAGGACAATTAATGATAAAGACAGACAACACCACGGATGTTCATCATGTTTCACTGTTGCAGTCATTACTCTTGGGTTATCCTGCTGGCAGGCTACCCTCAGTCGGCCAGAATTCCAAAGTCTAGGTCCGGCGTCGATTGCTGTCGCCTCTTCCCGTGACGTCAGTGCGCCAGGGGTATAAAAGATGCAGCCAACGCCATTATCTTCAGTCTTTCTTGCCGCGCGGTACCCGAAGCAAAAGCAGTTCGCAAGTGCCGGTCAGCCGACTCCTGAGATTTTCAAATCCGAATTTCAGAACAGAAGTCTTCATTAAAGCTAAGTACCTCGTTGGGGAAACTTTTTTCTTGCTCCAGACCGATGTCAGAAAAAGTTAACAGTTGTGCTTCTTGTGGGAAGCAAATACCTCATAAGGATTTTCACTCTTACTGTATTCCTTGCCTAGGCCCTGATCACAACGTTGCTAGCTGTCTGTTTTGTGCTAGATTTAACCAACGCACTATCAAGCGTCGGTTTAATTTTGCATTTCATTACTTTGGCCGAAGATTTAATTATATAATGCCGTCGGACCAGCCGACAACCGGAGTTTACAAAAAACGCAAGGACAAGGAAAAGGATAGGCATCCGAGGTCCAAAAACGATGACGAGGCCTCTGCTAGGCCAGTCGCCGGTTCACAGTGAGGTGCTTTCGCAGCGCCTAGCACCCGCTACCTCAGAGCCACAGGCCGCTTCCGACTCCCACGTGGAGCCGACTGGGCCTCTGGGTACTCAAGGTATAGGACACTTGGAAATCATTCCCTCAGATGGGTCTGGAGCCGCTGAGCAGGCATCGGCTTCTGAGGGTGTCTTCAGACCTACACAACTGTATTTTAAGCCATCTTCAGCTTCAAAGGTAAAAGACTAAAGCAGCTCTAAAGACAAAGAAACAAGTACAGCATTCTCCTACTCAGACTTCCATGTCTAAAAAACAGATGCTCAAAATGGCCAAAGATCTAATTACTTTGATCAGGTGCTCCCATCCCCCTCCTGATAAGAGGCCTAGGCAAGAGACAGAGTATGATTCTTCCGATCAGGTTTCTATTTCCTTTTAATTCCTCTTTTGAACAGGATTACTCCATGCTGATTCTGATGCTGAAGAATCCATTCCTTCAGCCTCTCCTCCTGAGGATTATTCTTTTGGGGAAACCCTGCATACCATGAGGAAGCATTTCCACTGGGAGAGCCTTGCCATTCCTCCTGTTTTAGACATTGTAGATGATGTATTTTCAGAGTCCGGCCTATCCCCTGACACTCTACCCCCAGCTCCTGCTAAGCCAGACAGATACTACAGGGTCCCGGATTCTCATAAATTCCTATACAAAAACCCCGCTGCTGACCCAGAAAATATATCTCACGGTCCCAAAGGGGTTAAAGTTTCCACTGCAAAAAACCCTGTCCCCTCTGATAGGGATTCTAGGGCTCTAGACAGATGGGGGATAAAAGTCTACACTTCTGCTACCCTGGCTGTAAGGGCTTTAAATTGTCAGTTTCATATGCTTAAATATCAGCAATATTTAATGTCACTGCTTAAACAGAATTGCAGGATTTATTGCATGCAGCTGAACAAGTGGGAAAGCATACTTTGCAATGTGGTTATGATTCACTGGAGGCCTCTTGCAGGGCCGCAGTTACAGGTTCTGTGATTAGAAGGCATGCTTGGTTAAAGGAACAGAATCTGCCCGATCATGTTAAAGCAAAATTATTAGATGCATCATTACAGCATGACACTTTGTTTGGTACTAAAGCAGAAGAGGTATTGAAAAAAATGGAGGATAAAGCAAAATCCATGCAGATAGTCAAGGATTTCTTACAGGTACAGCCACCCAGGTTTAGCAGGAACTAGCCTTCTAAAAACTGGTCCTTTACAGTGTCAGACAGACCACAAAGAGGCAGATGCAGGCATATTGGTGGCATTTGCTGCAGGGGCAGAGGGAAAGGCTATTTCAATGCAGATTATTTCCAAATGGATAAGCCATTGTATTCGTTTCTGTTATATGCACCATGGTAAACATATCCCCAAGGGGATCAGATGTCACTCCACCAGGGCTGCATCTACTTCTGCAGCTTTTCTCAGAGGGGTTCCTACCAGAGACATTCTAGAAGCTGTTACCTGGAGCTCAGTTCATACATTCACCAAACATTACCATTTACCTCTCTTCTCTAAATCCAGAGCTGGCTTTGCCACTGCTGTCCTGCAGGGCCTTATAGCTGCTCCTAATGCTGTATAAATCCATCCTCCCCACCATAGCTTTGGGAATCTACCCAAACGTTATGACTGCAACAGTGAAACACGAAGAACATAGTACAGTTGTGTACACTTACCATAAATGTAGATGTTCGAGTGTATTCACTTTTGCAGTACTGGTTACCTACCCTCCAGCCCCCTGTTTTTCTCTTACTATACCTCTACCCTCTTTTACTATGCTTAAAAGCATTTTTGTTGTATTTGCTTTTGTTTGGAGGTATATTTTTTGTGTTTTAAATTATATACATATAATTGTGTTCTAATTTATTTACACACACACATATATTGCTCCCCATTTGGGGGACACCTGACATCTGGGGCAAGAAAAACTGATGTAATAGCGTCAGCTGCATGTTTTATACCCCTGACGTCATGGAAGAAAGGACAGCAACTGACGCAGGACCCAAGACTTTGTTAATCAGGCCGACTTGAGGGCAACCTGCCAGCAGATTACTAAAATGTAATGATTGCAACAGTGAGTAGACTCTTAACATCTGTATCCTTCTTCTTCCTCAGCATAGGCCTTTGGCAATACCTCCTGTATTAGACAATGTTGATGATGTGTTCTCGGAATCAAGCTTGGCTCCTGATTCCCTGCCACCGGCTCCTAGTAAGCCAGACAGATATTACAGGGTTCCTGACTCCCACAAATTTCTTTTCAAAAATCCTGCTGCTGATCCTGAGACTATCTCTCAGGATCCCAAGGGTGTAAAGGCTTCTACAGCCAAAAATCCTACCCCTTCTGATAGAGATTCCAGGGTGCTGGATAGATGGGGTAAGAAGGTTTATACATCTGCAACCTTGGCAATCAGGGCTTTAAACTGCCAATTTCATATGCTTAAATATCAAGAGCATGTTATGAATGAAACATAAAATGATGTTGATTTCTGATTGTGTGGAAAGTAAAGAGTTACAAGATTTATTGCATTCATCAGAACAGGTTGGAAGGCATACTTTGCAATGTGGTTTTGATTCCCTGGAGGCCTCTTGTAAGGCCGCTGTTACTGGATCTGTGATTAGAAGGCATGCCTGGCTCAAGGAGCAAAATCTGCCTGATCATGTTAAAGCTAAATTGTTGGATGCCCCTTTGCAGCATGATACTCTGTTTGGTAATAAGGCAGAAGATGTTTTAAAGAAAATGGAAGACAAAGCTAAATCTATGCAAACTGTAAAAGGTTTCTTGCAAGTGCAGTCACCCAGGTTCAGTAGACACTGGCCTACTAAAAATCGGTCCTTTCCTGTGTCCAACAGAGCCAATCAGGGCAAATTCAGGTGCTCAAAAGGCTCCAGATATAAATCACAGGGTTCTTACAGGTCAAAGCAATGGGGTGCCTCCACCTCCAAATCTGGAGGAAACAAAGCACAACCCTACAGTAAGCAGTCTCAATGACTTTCCTCTACCTTCACCAAGCACTTATCTTTTGGCAGCCCCCTTGGGGGGAAAACTAGCACTTCATGCTCAAAATTGGCAGTTAATTACCCAGGACAAGTGGGTATTAAACATAGTATCCCAGGGGTACAGATTTCATTTCCATACTTTGCCAATTCCAAACGGATGGCCGGATCTGCCACAAAATCAGTGGGCAGAGGCCCAGAAACAAGTCATGTCCATCATGGATATGAGGGCTATTCAACCGGTACCAGAAAAGGAAAAAGTGCAAGGTTTTTATTCAAGACTTTTCCTGGTACCCAGAAAAGACAATTTGTGGCGCCCAATGCTAGACTTACCGATTCTGAACACGTTCCTGGACATTCCAAAATTCAAAATGCTGACTTTACAACAGCTACTGCCTATGCTAGGCAAGAATTCTTGGTTAGTAACTCTAGACTTAAAAGAGGCATACCTGCATATCCCGATAAGGGAATCATGCAGAAGATGCCTCCGCTTCAAAGCAGGTTTTTTGCATTACCAATTGTCTGCACTGCCCTACAAAGTGCCTGGCACCAGTAATTGCATTCTGCAGACAAAGAAGCATTCAAATTTATCCTTATCTGGACGACTGTCTCATTCAAGCAGAGGACAAGGACACTCCTCTTCAACATCTGGCGTTTGTAAAAAGGCTTCCAGCATGCCTAGGGTACGCCATACATGAAAAGAAATCACAACTGGTACCCTCTCAAATAATTACATTCCTGGGTGCAAGCTTGAATACAACTGCCCAGATGGCTTACCTCATGTCAGACAAACAAAGGCAACTGACAACATACTTCAAACAACTGGCAACAAGAACCCAGTTATCTGCAAGACAAATTCTGCAGGCTTTGGGGTTCATGGCATCCTGCAATCTACTAATTCCATATGCGAGACTGCATATGAGGAAACTTCAGTGGTACCTAAAAAGTTTATGGAGTCAACACGGTCACAGCCTGGAAACAATGATTCCTCTCATTCCCTGCCTACAACAGGAGTTTCTTTGGTGGGCAGAGACATGTCACCAAAACAAGGGACTGTCATTCACTCTACCCCCTTCCACCCAAACCTTAACTACAGACACATTAGACTATGCTTGGGGGGGGGGCACCTGGCAGGGAGATGCATTCAGGGCAAATGGAGCCCAAACCAAATGCATCTGCATATCAACCCGAAAGAAATGCTAGCTGTTTAGAATGCTCTGACAGCCTTCAAAGGCTTACTTCATCCAGGACAACTACTGATAAAGATGGACAACATCACAGTTATGTGGTACATAAAGAAGCAGGGGGGTACACATTCCTGCCCCCTTTGCATATTAGCCATGGCCTTGTGGCACACAGCCTTGACTTACCAAATACATCTCCAAGCTCAATTCCTGCCAGGAAAGCAAAATACTCTGGCAGACGACCTAAGCAGAAATCTTATGGACCCACACGAATGGAAACTGGATCCACAAATCTTCAGCATCTTAACACAGAAATGGGGAAGCCCAGATGATCAGTTTGTCTCTCCCCAAAATTATCAGTTGGACAAATTCTGCACAAGAGTTCATCACAAAAAAGCATGGAAAGTAGATGCTCTATCCTTCAGCTGGAAAAACCTATCAGTCTATGCCTTTCCCCCTCTGCCTCTTCTCTCCAAGGTCTTACTAAAAGTCAGACAGGAAAAAACAAAAATGATCCTAATTGCTCCAGACTGGCCTCACCAGCACTGGTACCCACTTCTAAGGAACATGTCACATCTTCCTCCATGGTACTTGCCTCAAATACCTCATCTACTGTCTCAGCAGAACTATCAATTTCTGCACACTCGGCTCCAAACTCTGAATCTTGCAGCATGGTTAATCAACTAATTATTCAAACCACACCTCTTAGTAAATCTGTGATGGGTGTTATTTTGGAAGCCAGAAGGCCTAGTACTAGAAATTCTTATGCTGATAAATGGAAGAGATTTTGTGCTTGGAATCAAGCACATGGAATAGACACAGCAAAGCCCAATGTTCCTCAGATTTTACAATATTTGACTGAGATGCATGACAAGGGCCTATCTTTTTCTTCAATAAAAATCCATGCCTCTGCCATCTCGGCTCATTACAACATAGAGCCTCCCCTCTTTTCTCCACGGCTTAAACAGTATCTTAGAGGGGCCAAA